>NW_028165268.1:0-120000 GCF_964263955.1 Coregonus lavaretus
AGAGAGAGAGAGAGAGAGAGAGAGAGAGAGAGAGAGAGAGAGAGAGAGGGTGGGGGGGGGGCCTACAAACTATGGCGTAAGGGAACGATCAGCGTTCAGCCACACAATTTAATGCATGCTATAATTCTGGCAAGCATGTACAGTTGAAGTCGGAAGTTCTTCCACTCCACACATTTCTTGTTAACGAACTATAGTTTTGGCAAATCGGTTAGGACATCTACTTTGTGCATGACACAAGTAATTTTTCCAACAATTGTTTACAGACAGATTATTTATCTTATAAATCACTGTATCACAATTCCAGTAGGTCAGAAGTTTACATACACTAAGTTGACTGTGCCTTTAAACAGCTTGGAAAATTCCAGAAAATGATGTCATGGCTTTAGAAGCTTCTGATAGGCTAATTTATCATATTTGAGTCAATTGGAGGTGTACCTGTGGATGTATTTCAAGGCCTACCTTCAAAGTCGGTGCCTCTTTGCTTGACGTCATGGGAAAATCATAATAAATCAGCCAAGACTTTAGAAAGAAAATTGTAGACCTCCACAAGTCTGGTTCATCCTTGGGAGCAATTTCCCAAGTATAAACACCATGGGACAACGAAGCCGTCATACCACTCAGGAAGGAGACGCGTTCTGTCTCCTAGAGATGAACGTACTTTGGTGCAAAAACCGCAAATCAATCCTAGATCAACAGCAAAGGACCTTGTGAAGATGCTGGAGGAAACAGGTACAAAAGTATCTATATCCACAGTAAAATGAGTCCTATATCGACATAACCTGAAAGGCCGCTCAGCAAGGAAGAAGCCACTGCTCCAAAACCACCATAAAAAAGCCAGACAACGGTTTGCAACTGCACATGGGTACAAAGATCTTACCTTTTGGAGGAATGTCCTCTGGTCTGATGAAACAAAAATATAACTGTTTGGCCATAATGACCATCGTTTTGTTTGGAGGAAAAAGGGGGCGGCTTGCAAGCCGAAGAACATCATCCCAACCGTGAAGCACAGGGGTGGCAGCATCATGCTGTGGGGGTGCTTTGCTGCAGGAGGGACTTGTGCACTTTACAAAATAGATGGCATCATGAGGAAGGAAAGTTATGTGGATATATTGAAGCAACATCTCAAGATATCAGTCAGGAAGTTAAAGCTTGGTCGCAAATGGGTCTTCCAAATGGACAATGACCCCAAGCATACTTCCAAAGTTGTGGCAAAATGGCTGTAATGTTTATGTCCAATGGCAAATGAGCACTGAGACGTTTTATCTCTAATTTCTCTTCATATGACAAGGATTGAAAAGGATTTGCCAGTAGATTGTCGACGTGATTCATGATGATGACTGCTTATCTAGCTTGCTAGCTAAGAATTTGAAAGTATGATGTTGACATGATCAGTCCAATCAAAGCTACGGGAGATATAACGTGATTTGATGTCATTTTATCTGTGGCCAATGATCTTGAGCCTTCTTGGACGGGCTGTAAATCTATGGTATGCCTAGCTCTCTCGTAGATTCTGTGGTGACATAGTGTCCCCATGAGTGACAGAACCCTGAGCCAATCACAGCGCAACCAGAGAAGATTAACCTTGCCTACGCTCTGTGCTTTCGCTGGCTGCCCCTGCACCACAGAAAGCACTGAGCTAAAACACTGAAGGAGCTGCCTTACTCAAAGAAAGAGACCAATTTTGTATGCTGCTTTATTAATTCAAGGAATAATTTATTTTTGACATTGTTTGCTAAACTGATATGTGACAGGAATTAATGCCAGAATTACATGCAAAATAGGCCTTCTTTTTTTAACTGCCCTGAATGACGGGTTGCCACTGTGTGTTTGATTGAGTATGTTGTTGAGTGTGTGTGTGTGTGTTTGTGCAGAATGCCTGTGTGTGACACGTGCATGTGTGTACTTACATCTAAAGTAGCAGTCTGTTTGTGCGAGCCACTACAGTTGTAGAGTATCTCTCTACATAGTGCAGATAAAGCAGCATGCAAACTGTTGCCAGAAACACTTATTTGTTGTAATGAGTCCAGGAGATGTTGGCTGATTCAGGGCCGGTCTAAACTCTCCCCAGCTGTACACACTTTATCTGTCTCTGTAGGGATGAGAGGAACCTGAGAGGCTGTGTAGTGGTGGTGGGCAGTGGCACTCAACGCTGGGAAAGAGGAGCCACGATAAAACACAAGGCAGATCAAACCGTAGACGGGGAGGGAGAGAGAGAGAGAGACAGCGCGTGAGAGACAGCGAGATAACAATTACTGTCCCTTTGCCAGGGAAAGAGAGAGGAGGACACCAGAAAGGCAGTATGCTAGCAGTGAATATGGGGATATCTGTGCATATGTGCATGCATATGTGTGTGACTGTGAGAGAGAACAGAAGGGAAGGGTGACAGAGTACTCTATAGGTGACAGTGCCAGACCTCATCACTAATGTATTCCCTAAGCAGCTTCACATCATGAAACATATTTAGTTATTTCTAACATACATGCTTATAGACTCCCATGATACAGTAATGACATGACCTACTGGAGACATACTGCAGATGTGCTGTATGTGTTTGTCTAATGGCTTAGACTGAGATGTTTCTGTGTAGTGTTACAAATTGGCAGAGACCAGCAGCACTGACAAAATGAGATATTTCTATAATGGTGACCGTAGTACTACATGTTGCTCTGTTGAAAAGTATATTTCAAACACCGTGTTTAACCATAAAAAAAGTATAGTTTCACCATGAAGCAGATGCAATCAAACTGATGACCCTGTGTCTATATGTCGTCACAGAGACAGAGATAAAGAGACTTGTGTTGTCTTCACAGAGACAGAGATAAAGAGACTTGAGTTGTGTTCATTAAAAACATTTACAACTTTTCAAATCGTTTTTACGGCTTGACATCCCTATCAATCACTTTGTAAATGTGAGAATTTGATGGCCCCTTCCTGAAAAGGGTCTTTAATATATTGAGCATTGCATGCTAAAACTAAACGTTGTTTTTGTAACGTCAAAAAGCAGCCGTTCATTTGTCAGGCTGGCTGGCACTTACAGATGAGTGTGTGGTATTTATACATCAGCCTTCGCCTCAGCCAGGCCATTCAGGAGATCATTCCATCAGTCCTTATTGCACCATTTACCAAACAGACACCTCGTGCTATTACTACGTGATGGATTACTCCCACCAGCAAAAGAGTGGAAAATCTATTTTCCTCAGAGAAACCTTTAATTTTTCTTCCTTCATACATTAACATATTTCACTTCAGCGGCAACATGTGATGCAATACAGACCAAACCGGTTGTTATTTTCAGATCAGTTTGGCTGAGGGCGAGTCAGAAAGGGCTGATAATTAAAAAAGGAAGCAAAGAAAGAGAACGAGAACTTCAAAGCCATGGCAGAGATAATGGTTCTCAGTGGGAAAGACAGTGTTGCCAAACATATTCTACTAATTAATGAGGAAGAGGGTGCGGGACGAGAGGATATGGGAGGAGAAGGTTGTAAGGGTGGGAGGTGTGGGGAAATGGATAATAAGTCATTAGTTTCATATTTTATAACTAAAATAATATCATGCTGGTACGCTAGACTCAGTGGCGGTGCTAGGAAGCAGTGGCGGTGCTGGGGCGGCAGGTAGCTTAGTGGTTAAGAGCATTGTGCCAGTAACCGAATGGTCGCTGGTTCTAATCCCCGAGCCGACTAGGTGAAAAATCTGTCGATGTGCCCTTGAGCAAGGCACTTAACCCTAATTGCTCCTGTAAGTCGCTCTGGATAAGAGCGTCTGCTAAATGACTAAAATGTAAACGTAGGAAGTTTTCACTGGAGGAGCTAAGAGGTAGCTTGTTCAATACATAGGGATGCTGACAATTTATGGCGTTCATGCACGCGTGTGTACGCTCAAGCGAGCTGCATACCTTTCCTCCAACAAATGTTCGGTCATCAGTGCCATGAGTGTTGCAAATTCATTGGGATAAACCGAATGTGCACTGGACAGCTCCGCTCTGCACTCCATTCTGTTTGTCACGACTTCCTCCGAGGCTGCCTCCCCTCCTTGTTCGGGCAGGTTTCTGCATTAGTCGTCACCGGCTTACTAGCCACTGCCGCTCCATATATCAACATTCCATTTGTCTTGTCTTGTCAATTACACACACCTGGTTCATATCCCCTCATTAGTCCGTGTATAAGTGTTCCCTCTGTCCCCTTGTCCTTGTGAGTGATTGTTTTATGTGAAGACGGTTGAGCTATCCGTACTTTGTATTGCCAGGGTTATTTCTCCCCGTGTGCCTGTATTGTGTTCCAGTGCGCCTGTAGTACGCTCTGTGCTGTTGACGCTATCAAGCGTAACTGTGTACTATGGAATAAACTCTGTATTCTGTGATTTACCCTCCTGCGCCTGACTCCTTCAAATCACACTCTCACAGAATCACTCACCCTCTTCATTTATGAACAAAATCTGTTTTTCCACTCTCCATTTAAATGGTGTTTTAGTCTAGGAATAGGCTTAACCTGTGTCCAGGAAACTACCCCATGAAGCCATAAATCATTGGCTGTCCATAGTGTCCAGCTCACCCACACCCCAGCACCCAGAGGGATCCAGATATCCTGACCACGGGAGTTCGACGGGACGGCGGCTCTCTGCCAAGGATTCCTCCTCCAACTGGAGCTCTATCTCTCCAGCATCAGGCCGGCCCCATCGGAGCGGGAGAAGGTGTCCGCCCTCGTCTCCTGCCTCTCGGGAAAAGCCCTGGAGTGGGCCAACGTGGTGTGGAACGAAGGAGGAGCCGCGTTGGAGAACTACGGGGAGTTCGCTCGCCTCTTTCGGGCTGTCTTCGATCACCCACCCGAAGGCCGAGAGGCGGGCGAGCAGCTGGTCCACCTGAGGCAGGGGACGAGGACTGTACAGGACTTCGCCTTGGAGTTTCGGACTCTGGCAGCGGGGTCCGGGTGGAACAAGCGGACCCTTATCGACCATTTCCGGTGCCATCTGCGGGAGAACGTCCAACGGGAGCTAGACTGCCGGGACACCATGTTGTCCTTCGCGCAACTGGTGGACATGGCCATCCATTTGGACAACCTGCTGGCGGCCAGAGGATGTTCTGGAAGGGGTCTGCCTGTTCCCACCCTGGCCGACTCGGATCCCGAGCTGATGGAGCTGGGTGGATCCGCCATCCGAGAGAGCGGAGGACGACAGCGACAGTGTCACACTGGTGGCACGAAGGGACAGTACACTACACGTTGTCGTCAGCGCTCTTTTGGGTCTGGAGGCGGCAAGCAGGGCACTCTCGCATCACCCCAGGCATCGAACACCCACACTCGTTCAGAGCCCTCTGCTGCGCACTGTACCCTACCCATCTACTTTCCCGATCACATGGTAGTTCCCCAGTGTAAGGCGCTAGTTGATTCAGGCGCAGCTGGGAACTTTATGGACAGGGCATTCTCACACCGACTAGGCATTTCATTGGTTCACCTATCCATTCCACTCTCCATCAGAGCACTTGATAGTCGACCATTAGGGTCCGGGTTTGTTAAGGAGGTTACTGCACCAGTCACCATGATTACCCAGGAGACTCATTGTGATCAGGTCACTTTTTATATTATTGAGTCTCCTGCTTTCCCTGTGGTATTAGGTCTCCCTTGGTTAGCACTCCACAATCCCACCTGCTCATGGCCGCAGAGGGTTCTCACGGGGTGGTCGCGAGAGTGTCAGGGTAGGTGTCTTGGTGTTTCCGTTGGTGCAACCACGGTGGAAAGTCCAGACAGTACCTCCACCGTGCGCATTCTCCCCGAATACCTCGATTTGGCACACGCATTCTCTAAAACGCAGGCTACCAAGTTACCACCTCATCGGGCGGGGGATTCCGCGATAAACCTCCGGGTAGACGCTGTACCTCCCAGGAGTCATGTGTACCCCCTGTCGCAGGCTGAAACGGCGGCTATGGAAACATACGTCACCGAGGCCCTGCGCCAGGGGTATATACGTCCCTCCACTTCACCCGCCTCCTCGAGTTTCTTCTTTGTGAAGAAGAAAGACGGTGGTCTGCGCCCTTACATTGATTATTGACCACTGAACAAGGAGACGGTAAATTTTAGTTATCCTCTCCCCCTCATTCTGTCAGTGATCGAGTCAATGCATGGGGCGCGCTTCTTCACCAAATCAGATCTCAGGAGTGCGTACAACCTGGTGCGTGTTCGAGAGAGGGATGAGTGGAAGACAGCATTCAGCACAACCACGTGTCATTATGAATACCTGGTGATGCCCTATGGTTTAATGAATGCTCCATCTGTCTTCCAGTCCTTTGTGAACGAGGTGTTTCAGGACATGCTTGGTTGCGGTGTAGTGGTCTACATCGATTACATTCTGGTGTATTCCGCTACGCGCGCCGAGCATGTGTCCCTGGTTCGCAAAGTGCTGGCCCGACTGTTGGAAAATGACCTTCATTCCAAGGCAGAGAAGTGTATGATTTTCCAGCAGTCCGTCTCCTTCCTCGGATACCGCATTACCACCTCAGGTGTGGAGATGGAGGGGGATCGCATTTCAGCCGTGCGTAATTGGCCGACTCTCACCACGGTTTAGGAGGTGCAGTGCTTTCTGGGCTTCGCCAACTACTATCAGAGGTTTATCCTGGTCTTTGGCAAGGTCGCAAGCTCCCATTACATCTTTGTTGAAGGGTGGGCCGACCCGGCTCCGCTGGTCTGCTGAGGCTGATCTGGCCTTCAGGAAACTGAGGGGTCTGTTCACCTCAGCCCCAGTACTGGCCCACCCCGATCCATCACTACCGTTCATAGTGGAGGTGGAGGCGTCCGAGGTAGGGATAGGCGCTATCCTATCGCAACGCTCGAGCACGCAAACCCAAGCTCCGCCCCTGTGCCTTCTTCTCTAAGAAGCTCAGCCCTGCGGAGCAGAACTATGACATTGGTGATCGGGAGCTGTTGGCTGTTGTCCGAGCCTTGACCGTGTGGAGGCATTGGCTCGAAGGGGTGAAACACCCTTTCCTCGTCTGGACGGACCACCGTAACCTGGAGTACATCCGGGCAGCGAGGAGGCTGAATCCTCGCCAGGCCAGGTGGGCCCTATTCTTCACCCGGTTTTATTTTTCACTGTCATACATCCCGGGTACGAAGAACGTGAAGGCAGACGCATTGTCACGGCTGTATGACACAGAGGAGAGGCCCAGAGACGACACCCCCATACTCCCGGCTTCCTGCATTGTGGCGCCGGTAGTATGGGCCATGGACGCGGATATAGAGCAGGCATTACGCACAGATCCATCTCCACCTCAGTGTCCAGCTGGGCTGCGGTACGAGCCTGCTCTTATCCGTGATCGTCTGATCTACTGGGCACACACGTCACCCTCCTCTGGTCACCCAGGTATCGGTCGTACAGTGCGCTGCCTGACCGTAAAGTACTGGTGGCCTACCTTGGCTAAGGACGTGAGGGTGTATGTCTCCTACTGCTCGGTGTGCGCCCAGAGTAAGGAGCCTAGGCAACTCCCAGCGGGTAAGTTACAACCTTTACCAATTCCACAACGACCATGGTCTCACCTAAGTGTTGATTTCCTGACTGATTTTCCCCTCTCCCAAGGTAACACCACCATCCTGGTAGTTGTGGACCGCTTTTCCAAAGCCTGCCGCCTCCTTCCTCTGACCGGTCTCCCCACGACCCCGCAGACTGTTTACATACGTCTTCCGGCACTACGGGGTACCAGAGGATATAGTGTCTTCCCAAGGTCCCCAGTTCACATCCAAGGTCTGGAAGGCGTTCATGGAACGTCTGGGGGTGTCGGTCAGCCTGACCTCTGGGTTCCACCTCGAGACTAATGGGCAGGTGGAACGGGTAAATCAGGATGTGGGTAGGTTCCTGCCGTCCTACTGCCAGGACCGGCCGGGGGAGTGGTCGGTGTTCTTGCCATGGGCAGAATATGCCCAGAACTCTCTACGCCACTCCTCTACTAACCTAACGCCATTCCAATGTGTTTTAGATTACCAACCGATTCTGGCACCATGGCACCAGAGCCAGACCGAGGCTCCTGCGGTGGATGACTTGTTTCGGCACGCGGAGGAGACATGGGACGCTGCCCACGTTCACCTCCAATGCGGCGTGTGTCGTCAGAAGGCCAACGCTGACCGCCACCGCAGTGAGGCCCCGGTCTTCGTACCGGGGGATCGGGTCTGGCTCTCGACCCGGAATCTGACCCTCCGCCTGCCCTGCCAGAAGCTGAGCCCGCGGTTTGTGGGGCCGTTCAAAGTCCTGAGGAGAATCAACGAGGTCACCTATAGGTTATTACTTCCCCCTAATTTCCGTATTAACCCCTAATTTCATGTGTTTCTCCTCAGGCCGATGGTGGCTGGTCCGCTCCAGGAGTCTGAGGTGCGGGAGGTCCCTCCACCTCCACTGGACATCGAGAGGGCCCCGGCGTACTCTGTCCGTTCCATCCTGGATTCGAGGCGTCGGGTGGGGAGACCTCCCGAGGGGTTAATACGGTAATTAGGGGGAAGTAATAACCTATAGGTGACCTCGTGGAGTGGGAGGGGTACGGTCTGGAGGAACGGTGCTGGGTCCCGGTGAGGGATATCCTCGATCCCTCCCTGTTGCGGGATTTCCACCGTCGCAATCCGGCTCGCCCTGCTCCGCGTCATCCTGGCCGTCCCCGAGGCCGGGGTCGGCATGCTGCTGGAGCTGCGCGTCAAGGGGGTGGGGGGGGGTACTGTCACGACTTCCGCCGAGGCTGCCTCCCCTCCTTGTTCGGGCAGGTTTCGGTGTTCGTCGTCACCGGCTTACTAACCACTGCCACTCGATACATCATTATTCCATTTTGTCTTTTCTTGTCAATTACACACATCTGGTTCATATCCCCTCATTAGTCTGTGTATAAGTGTTCCCTCTGCCCCCTTGTCCTTGTGAGTGATTGTTTTATGTGAAGATGAGTGTAGCTCGGTTGAGCTATCCGTACTTTGTATTGCCGGGGTTATTTCTCCCCGTGTGCCTGTATTGTGTCACAGTGCGCCTGTATTACGCCCTGTGCTGTTGACGCTATCCAGCGTAACTGTGTACAACGGAATAAACTCTGTATTCGGTGATTTACCCTCCTGCGCCTGACTCCTTTAAATCACACTCTCACACTGTTCTCTGACTCCTATTCGCAGCCATCCACAATGAGAATTGTCCATTTATTTCTCATATCTCAGCCGTTCAGTGCATTAAGTGGCTGTTATGAGCACTCTGAAGTAATATTTCCCTTAAAATATAAATTTGTTCTACAATGTATCGTCTTAATTTTGCTACTCGATAGAACAAGACAGCGATGAAAATAAATGTATCTATCAAAAAGACATGGGTCGCCATTATGCAAAATGGTAGTCAATCAGAACGAAGCAACAGTCTAACCCCTGTAACCAGACATGTCAATACCCAATAGAAAATCAAACGTATCCTATCATAATAATTGCATGCTAGAACGAAGTAGGGAACAACACATACAGTTCAGTACTAAGGTGATAAATAAATCCTGCAAAAGTCTCTGCATTTTATATTATATCCACGTCTCAATGTTTTTTGCACAATATCCAGTTCCAGTGAATGTAGAACAACACAACATAATATTTAAAGTAGACCTTTTCCAACAAACAAACAAACTTTTCCATGAAGTCTATATGTTGTATTTGTGAAATGCTGCATCTTGCTGGCTGATCTGGGCCCGGCCATCCCTTGTCCTTTTGTGTGCCAGACAAACGTGTTCTGTCAATATGAATAAAAGGTATACATAAATTGCGATTTCCATCGTGCACACACACACACACACACACACACACACCTGCCAATACATACAGTGGGGGAAAAAAGTATTTAGTCAGCCACCAATTGTGCAAGTTCTCCCACTTAAAAAGATGAGAGAGGCCTGTAATTTTCATCATAGGTACACGTCAACTATGACAGACAAAATGAGAAAAAAAATCCAGAAAATCACATTGTAGGATTTTTAATGAATTTATTTGCAAATTATGGTGGAAAATACGTATTTGGTCACCTACAAAAAAGCAAGACCTCTCACAGACCTGTAACTTCTTCTTTAAGAGGCTCCTCTGTCCTCCACTCGTTACCTTAATTAATGGCACCTGTTTGAACTTGTTATCAGTATAAAAGACACCTGTCCACAACCTCAAACAGTCACACTCCAAACTCCACTATGGCCAAGACCAAAGAGCTGTCAAAGGACACCAGAAACAAAATTGTAGACCTGCACCAGGCTGGGAAGACTGAACCTGCAATAGGTAAGCAGCTTGGTTTGAAGAAATCAACTGTGGGAGCAATTATTAGGAAATGGAAGACATACAAGACCACTGATAATCTCCCTCGATCTGGGGCTCCACGCAAGATCTCACCCCGAGACTACAGGTGGGTGTTGCTATGGTGACCAATGAGCTAAGATAAGGCGGGGATTTGCCTAGCAGTGATTTATAGATGACTAAAATTTTAAAAAATGTAATATACTCCAGGTCATTTAGCAGACGTTCTTATCCAGAGCGACTTACATGAGCAATTAGGGTTAAGTGCCTTGCTTGAGGGCACATTGACAGATTTTTCACCTAGTCAGCTTGGGGATTAGAACCAGCGACCTTTCGGTTATTGGCACCATGCTCTTACCCAATAAGCTACCTGCCGCTACCTGAGAACCAGTCAACGAGAGTGTACAGGTCACAATGGTGGGTAGTACAGTGGGGAGAACAAGTATTTGATACACTGCTGATTTTGCAGGTTTTCCTACTTACAAAGCATGTAGAGGTCTGTCATTTTTTATCATAGGTACACTTCAACTGTGAGAGACGGAATCTAAAACAAAATTCCAGAAAATCACATTGTATGATTTTTAAGTAATTAATTTGCATTTTATTGCATGACATGAGTATTTGTAAGAATTCCGGCTCTCACAGACCTGTTAGTTTTTCTTTAAGAAGTTGTTACCTGTATAAAAGACACCTGTCCACACACTCAATCAAACAGACTCCAACCTCTCCACAATGGCCAAGACCAGAGAGCTGTGTAAGGACATCAGGGATAAAATTGTAGACTTGCACAAGGCTGGGTTGGGCTACAGGGCAATAGGCAAGCAGCTTGGTGAGAAGGAAACAACTGTTGGCGCAATTATTAGAAAATGGAAGAAGTTCAAGATGACGGTCAATCACCCTTGGTCTGGTGCTCCATTCAAGGTCTCACCTCGTGGGGCGTCAATGATCATGAGGAAGGTGAGGGATCAGCCCAGAACTACACGGCAGGACCTGGTCAATGACCTGAAGAGAGCTGGGATCACAGTCTCAAATAAAACCCTTAGTAACACACTACGCCGTCATGGATTAAAATCCTGCAGCGCACGCAAGGTCCCCCTGCTCAAGCCAGCACATGTCCAGGCCCGTCTGAAGTTTGCCAATGACCATCTGGATGATCCAGAGGAGGAATGGGAGAAGGTCATGTGGTCTGATGAGACAAAAATAGAGCTTTTTGGTATAAACTCCACTCGCCGTGTTTGGAGGAAGAAGAAGGATGAGTACAACCCCAAGAACACCATCCCAACCGTGAAGCATGGAGGTGGAAACATCATTCTTTGGGGATGATTTTCTGCAAAGGGGACAGGACGACTGCACCGTATTGAGGGGAGGATGGATGGGGCCATGTATCGCGAGATCTTGGCCAACAACCTCCTTCCCTCAGTAAGAGCATTGAAGATGGGTCGTGGCTGGGTCTTCCAGCATGACAACGACCCGAAACACACAGCCAGGGCAACTAAGGAGTGGCTCCGTAAGAGGCACCTCAAGGTCCTGGAGTGGCCTAGCCAGTCTCCAGACCTGAACCCAATAGAAAATCTTTGGAGGGAGCTGAATGTCCGTATTGCCCAGCGACAGCCCAGAAACCTGAAGGATCTGGAGAAGGTCTGTATGGAGGAGTGGGCCAAAATCTCTGCTGCAGTGTGTGCAAACCTGGTCAAGACCTACAGGAAACGTATGATCTCTGTAATTGCAAACAAAGGTTTCTGTACCAAATATTAAGTTCTGCTTTTCTGATGTATCAAATACTTATGTCATGCAATAAAATGCAAATTAATTACTTAAAAATCATACAATGTGGTTTTCTGGATTTTGTTTTAGATTCCGTCTCTCACAGTTGAAGTGTACCTATGATAAAAATGACAGACCTCTACATGCTTTGTAAGTAGGAAAATCTGCAAAATCGGCAGTGTATCAAATACTTGTTCTCCCCACTGTACATTATCTACTGGTATAATTTTAAATTGAGAACATATATCTATCTCATCAACATGCAAATGATGTGTGAGTTGAGCTATTCTCTGCTTCATATGTACAATGATAAGGGGCACATTGATTGCACATGCCCATTAGGCCAGTTATGACATCATTGGTGATGCATGCCATTATGATAAGCTGCTAAATGGGTTCACATGGCTGATATCCTGAGACATAGTGACAATCAAATAAAACCGATTGGAGAGCTTACAACTAGACAAAAGGGTCATGTTCATTTGAGAAAGCAACACAGAAACACAGACAAATTAGAGACAGATCCCCTTCACACCTTTTTATTGCAGAATTGTGATCTGTGATGAATGAACAATGACACTAGTTCATCTGAATAATGTGTTTAAGTTAACAATTAAAACAAGTTTAAACACTTCACTTCAATGAATCAACATTGAATGAATCAAAATATAATTTCAAAATGTACAAATAATCTAACTTGTTTGTAAATGTTAGACATCTTAGTAAGTAGGCTATTATTACTAAAGCATAATTTCGAGTGAACAAAAATGTCCATACCAGAGGTGGCCAACCTCCTCCACTCCCTGATCTACTGGGTGAGCAGACAAGCCCAGCAATAATACACATTATTATCAACTCGTTAGGTTTGATAAGTTGAATCAGGTGTGTTAATGCTGGGCTGGAAAAGAACCCTGCTCACCCAGCATACCTCCAGGAGAAGGATTTGTTCTGCTACAGTTGTAATAAATGTGTAGCCTACATTGTGTGACTTCACTGTATTGTTGTATACAGCATTTGCTAACATACACTACACGGCCAAAAGTATGTACTCGTCGAACATCTCATTCCAAAATCATGGGCATTAATACGGAGTTGGTTCCCCCTTTGCTGCTATAACAGCCACCACTATTCTGGGAAGGCTATCCACTAGATGTTGGAACATTGCTGCAGGGACTTGCTTCCATTCAGCCACAAGAGCATTAGTGTGGTCGGGCACTGATGTTGGGCGATTAGGCCTGGCTCGCAGTCGGAGTTCCAATTAATCCCAAAGGTGTTCGATGGGGTTAAGGTTCTGTGCAGGCCAGTCAAGTTCTTCCACATCAATCTCAACAAACCATTTCTGTATGGACCTCGCTTTGTGCATGATGAAACAGGAAAGGGCATTCCCCAAACTGTTGCCACAAAGTTGGAAGCACAGAATCGTCTAGAATGTCATTGTGTGCTGTAGCGTTAAGATTTCCTTTCACTGGAACAAAGGGGCCTAGCCCGAACCATGAAATACAGCCACAGACCATTATTCCTCCCCCACCAAACTTTACAGTTGGCACTATGCATTGGGGCAGGTGTCGTTCTCCTGGCATCCGCCAAACCCAGATCCGTCCGTCGGACTGCTAGATGGTGAAGCGTGATTCATCACTCCAGAGAACGCGTTTCCACTGCTCCGGAGTCCAATGGCAGCGAACTTTACACCACTCCAGCCGACGCTTGGCATTGCGCATGGTGATCTTAAGCTTGTGTGCGGTTGCTCGGCCATGGAAACCCATTTCATGAAGCTCCCGACGAATACTTCTTGTGCTGATGTTGCTTCCAGAGGGAGTTTGGAACTCGGTAGTGAGTGTTATAACCGAGGACAGACGATTTTTACGCACTACACACTTCAGCACTCGCGGTCCCGTTCTGTGAGCTTGTGTGGCCTACCACTTCACGGCTGAGTCGTTGTTGCTCCTAGACGTTTCCACTTCATAATAACAGCACTTACAGTTGCCCGGGGAAGCTCTAGCAGAGCAGAAATTTGACGAACTGACTTGTTGGAAAGGTGGCATCCTAGAGATTGCATGGCTGTGTGCTCGATTTTATACACATGTCAGCAACGGGTGTGGCTGAAATAGACAAATCCACAAATTTGAAGGTCTGTCCACATACTTTTGGCCATGTAGTGTAAGTACACATACAACCCATGGCAAACAAGTTTGTGCCAGCAGTCTCTTGGGACATTCACTGGGACATCTGCAGACAGGCTTTCACAGCTCTCCATATCTGAGGACAGACATCACAAAGAAACAGGCTTTGATTTATTACAATTAGACAGCCCTGACTATTATGTCTGTCGGCCTTCATATTTTTCTTCTCTTGGGACTAAAACTGGATAATATTTTCATAATGTCATCCCACAACCTGCCCCATCTAACTAGTACACATACTCCCTTTTCTGACAGCTGGAGCAGAAAATCCTTTCACCCCATTTTCCATTGCTGTTATCTACAAATGCATTTGGAGCATGAGTTTTTAATTTACAATGGAAAATAGGCCTACATCAAGATAACAAGCTAATATGAAGTTAACTAGCTGATGATATTTCACTTAGCTATAGTATGTACAGTTGGCTTGCTAGCTTCATTCTATAGCTAGAAGACTCCTGATATCTCCAGGAGTGATGAGTATAGTTTTTGTCTTTATCTGTTGTGACTTGCTTTGATAATCAGTGGATGTATTGAAAGGGGAGTGGTTTCACCTCTTTTCTGAGTGTATATAGCCAGCTTGTGTTCAAGAACGATGAGTTCATCTCAGCCTATGCTGCCCTTCAGTCTCTTTACTTTTTGGCCCTGATGGAGACATGAATCCCCCCAGAGAACACTGCTACTCCAGCTACTCTTTCTTCATCTGACTACATTTTCTCTCATAGTCTAAAAGCATCTGGTCGTCACGGTGGTGGCACAGAGCTACTCATTTCTCCTAACTAGAGATTTTCTATTTTCTCCCACTCTCACCTGTCCATCTGCTCATTTGAATTCCATGCTGTCACTGTCACTTGTCCACTCAAGCTTAACATTGTTGTCATCTATCGCCCATCAGGTGCCATTGGAAAGATCCTCATTGAGCTTGACACCTTGATAAGCTCATTACCTGACAATGGCTCACCACTCTTCGTACTTGGCGACTTCAACCTCCCGACGTCTGCCTTAGATTCATTTCTTTCCAACTCTCTTTCCTCTCCTTGCCTCTTTTGACCTCACACTTTCCCAATCCCCTCCAACTGACAAGGCAGGCAATATGCTTGACCTCATCTTTACTAGAGGCTGTTTGCCTACTAATCTCACTGCAACCCCCCTACAGGTCTCTGATCACTACTTTGTTTATTTTTCTGTCTCCCTTTCCTCCAACCCTAGCCACTCAGCCCCTACCCAGATTGTCATGTGCCGTCGGAATCTTCGCACTCTCTCTCTCCCACTACTCTCTCCTCTTCTATCCTATCAGCTCTCTTTTCTGCTAAATCCTTCTCCCCCCTGATTCTGTGCCTCTTCAACCCTACTCTACCCCCTTTCCGCATTCCTATGACTCGCACTGTCCCCTTTCCTCCCAGCCGGCTCGGCCCTTCCCTCCTGCTCCAAGGCTGAGTGACTCATTACAAGCTTACAGAACAGGGCTGCGAGCAGCTGAGCGAAAATGGAGGAAAACTAAACTTCCGGAAGACCCATCACCCTTTCACTCCCTCCTCTCTACCTTCTCTTCCTCTGTATCTGCTGCTAAAGCAACTTTCTATCACTCTAAATTTCAAGATTCTGCCTCTAACCCTAGGAAACACTTTTCCACCTTCTCCTCCCTCCTTAATCCTCCACCCCCTCCTTTTCTGCGGACAACTTTGTCAACCACTTTGAAAAGAAGGTTGATGACATCCGCTCCTCATTCACTCAGCCTATTGAGTCCACTGGTCTTACTCACACAGAACTACCCTACCCTTGACCTCTTTCTCCCCTCTCTCTCCAGATGAAATCCTGCGACTAGTGAAGTCTGGCCGCCCGACAACCTGCCTGCTTGACCCCATCCCCTCCTTTTTTCTCCAAACCGTCTCTGGAGATTTTCTCCCATTCCTCACTTCCCTCATCAACTAATCCCTGACCACTTGCTGCGTCCCCTCTGACTTCAAAAAGGGCCCGAGTCACTCCCCTCCTCAAGATACAAACACTCACCTGATGTCAAAAACTATAGACCTGTATCCATTCTTTATTTTCTTTCCAAAACACCTGTGCTGTCTGTGATCAACTCTCTCGCTATCTCTCTCAGAACGAACTTCTTGACCCTAACCAGTCAGGCTTCAAGATGGGTCACTCAAGCGAGACTGCTTTTCTCTGTGTCACGGAGGCTATCCGCACTGCCAATGCTGACTCTCTCTCCTCTCATCCTCCTAGATCTATCCGCTGCCTTCAACACCATGAACCATCAGATCCTCTTTTCCACCCTCTCAAGGCTGAGTGTCTAAGGCTCTTCACACTCTTTGATTGCATCCTACCTGGCAGGCCTCTCCTACCAGGTGATGTGGAGTGGATCTGTGTCTGCACCATGTACTCTCACTACTGATGTCCCCCAGGGATCGGTTCTAGGCCCTCTCCTCTTCTCTCTATACACAAAGTCACTCGGCTCCATCATATCCTCACATGGTCCCTCCTATCATTGCTATGCGGATGACACTAAACTACTTTTCTCCTTTCCCCCTTCTCACACCCAGGTGATGACATGCATCTCTGCGTGCCTGGCAGATATCTCAGCTTGGATGTTGGCCCACCACCTCAAGCTCAACCTCGACAAGATGGAGCTGCTCTTCCTCCCAGGGAAGGCCTGTCTTTTCTAAGACCTCTCCATCACGGTTGACAACTCCACAATGCCGCCCTCCAAGAGGCAAAGAACCTTGGCGTGACCCAGGACAACACCCTGTCGTTCTCTGCAAACATCAAATGTGTGACTCATTCATGCTCTACAACATCTGTAGAGTACGACTTTATCTCACACAGGAAGCAGCACAGGTCCTAATCCAGGCACTTGCCATCTCCCGTCTGGACTACTTCAACTCGCTGTTGGCTGTGCTCCCCCCTTGTCCCGTCAAACTTATCCAGAACGCTGCAGCCCGTCTGGTTTTTAACCTTTCCATGTCACCCCGTTCCTCCACACACACCACTGGCTTCCAGTTGAAGCTAGCATTCACTGCAAGACCATGGTACTTGGCTACGGAGCAGCAAGAGGAACTATAGTTTTGGTAAGTCGGTTAGGACATCTACTTTGTGATTATTTCACTTATAATTCACTGTATCAAAATTCCAGTGGGTCAGAAGTTTACATACACTAAGTTGGCTGTGCCTTTAAACAGCTTGGAAAACTCCAGAAAATGACATC
Source organism: Coregonus lavaretus (assembly GCF_964263955.1). Lineage (NCBI taxonomy): Eukaryota > Metazoa > Chordata > Actinopteri > Salmoniformes > Salmonidae > Coregonus > Coregonus lavaretus. Next base: position 17,412 of record NW_028165268.1, read on the forward strand.
ATGGCTTTAGAAGCTTATGATAGGCTAATTTACATCATTTGAGTCAACTGGAGGTGTACCTGTGGATTTATTTCAAGGCCTACCTTCAAACTCAGTGCCTCTTTGCTTGACATCACGGGAAAATCAAAAGAAATCAGCCAAGACCTCAGAAAGAAAATTGGAGACCTCCACAAGTCTGGTTCATCCTTGGGAGCAATTTTCAAATGCCTGAAGGTACCACGTTCATCTGTACAAACAATAGTACGCAAGTATAAACACCATGGGACCACGCAGCCGTCATACCGCTCAGGAAGGAGACGCGTTCTGTCTCCTAGAGATGAATGTACTTTGGTGCAAAAAGTGCAAATCAATCCCAGAACAACATCAAAGGACCTTGTGAAGATGTTGGAGAAAACAGGTACAAATGTATCTATATCCACAGTAAAACGAGTCCTATATCGACATAACCTGAAAGGCCACTCAGCAAGGAAGAAGCAACTGCTCCAAAACCACCATAAAAAAGCCAGACTACGGTTTGCAACTGCACATGGGGACAAAGATCGTACTTTTTGGAGAAATGTCCTCTGGTCTGATGAAACAAAAATATAACTATTTGGCCATAATGACCATCGTTATGTTTGGAGGAAAAAGGGGGTTGCTTGGAACCCGAAGAACACCATCCCAACCGTGAAGCACGGGGTGGCAGCATCATGCTGTGTGGGTGCTTTGCAGCAGGAGGGACTTGTGCACTTCACAAAATAGATGGCATCATGAGGAAGGAAAATTATGTGGATATATTGAAGCAACAGCTCAAGACATTAGTCAGGAAGTTAAAGCTTGGTCGCAAATGGGTCTTCCAAATGGACAATGACCTCAAGCATACTTCCAAAGTTGTGGCAAAATGGCTTAAGGACAACAAAGTCAAGGTATTGGAGTGGCCATCACAAAGCCCTGACCTCAGTCCTATAGAAAATCTGTGGGCAGAACTGAAAAAGCGTGTGCGAACAAGGAGGCCTACAAACCTGACTCAGTTACACCAGCTCTGTCAGGAGGAATGGGCCAAAATTCACCCAACTTATTGTGGGAAGCTTGTGGAAGGCTACCCAAAACGTTTGATGCAAGTTAAACAATTTAAAGGCAATGCTACCAAATACTAATTGAGTGTATGTAAACTTCTGACCCACTGGGAATGTGATGAAATAAATAAAAGCTGAAATAAATAATTCTCTCTACTATTATTCTGACATTTCACATTCTTAAAATAAAGTGGTGATCCTAACTGACCTAAAACAGGGAATTTTTACTAGGATTAAATGTCAGGAATTGTGAAAAACTGAGTTTAAATGTATTTGGCTAAGGTGTATGTAAACTTTAGACTTCAACTGTACGTATTCTTCTCAATCTTTTGGTTGTGAAGGTCGATGGCTCGTCTGTGTCGTGTCTAGCTGAGCCACAATGTTTGATTTCCCCAGTAATCTGAGTTTAACAGCACAATTCTCATGTTTTGAGACCCTTTCAGACATATGTTTTAAATCCTTAAACCCAGACTTGGACCACACACCCTCTCCACCAAATAGCAGGCAGGGGAAGCAAAATAGGGATTGCTTGGCGACACTCGCAGTTAGCCACTTATTCCTTCCAAACCACTCATTGTTGAATTTTCGATTTCCAACTGTAATGTTTATGTCCAATGGCGAATGAGCACTGAGACGTTTTATCTCTAATTTCTCTTCATATGACAAGGATTGAAAAGGATTTGCCAGTAGATTGTCGACGTGCTTCATGATGATGACTGCTTATCTAGCTAGCTAGCTTGCTAGCTAAGAATTTGAAAGTATGATGTTGACATGATCAGTCCAATCAACTGGGAATGTGATGAAAGAAATAAAAGCTTAAATAAATCATTCTCTCCACTATTATTCTGACATTTCACATTCTTAAAATAAAGTGGGGATCCTAACTGACCTAAGACAGGGAATTTTTACTAGGATTAAATGTCAGGAATTGTGAAAAACTGAGTTTAAATGTATTTGGCTAAGGTGTATGCGAACTTCCGACTTCAACTGTAGCCCTGACTTTGCTGACAACTACTTAATTAAGGAAAAGTGTACTTACTATGCCTGTGATAAATGGTTGTCCCCCCTAGGTATCTTAAGATGAATGCACTAACTGCTCTGGATAAGAACGTCTGCTAAATGACCATTTTTGTTTTAAAGAATGTCTAACAAGCAGCTAATTAGCCTACACATAGCGACCTGCTGTAGCTAGCTAGCTAATAATAAATCAAATCAAATCAAATCAAATTTTATTGGTCACATGCGCCGAATACAACAGGTGCAGACATTACAGTGAAATGCTTACTTACAGCCCTTAACCAACAGTGCATTTATTTTAAACAAAAAAGTAAGAATAAAACAACAACAAAAAAGTGTTGAGAAAAAAAGAGCAGAAGTAAAATAAAGTGACAGTAGGGAGGCTATATATACAGTAAAATAAAGTGACAGTAGGGAGGCTATATATACAGGGGGGTACCGTTGCATAGTCAATGTGCGGGGGCACCGGCTAGTTGAGGTAGTTGAGGTAATACGTACATGTGGGTAGAGTTAAAGTGACTATGCATAAATACTTAACAGAGTAGCAGCAGCGTAAAAAGGATGGGGTGGGGGGGCAGTGCAAATAGTCCGGGTAGCCATGATTAGCTGTTCAGGAGTCTTATGGCTTGGGGGTAGAAGCTGTTGAGAAGTCTTTTGGACCTAGACTTGGCACTCCGGTACCGCTTGCCGTGCGGTAGCAGAGAGAAAAGTCTATGACTAGGGTGGCTGGAGTCTTTGACAATTTTGAGGGCCTTCCTCTGACACCGCCTGGTATAGAGGTCCTGGATGGCAGGGAGCTTTGCCCCAGTGATGTAATCACATAATACATCTTATTTGTATTTTTTATACACTACCGGTCAAAAGTTTTAGAACAACTACTCATTCAAGGGTTTGAGGGGAGTTAGAGAGTGTTAGCTGAAGAGCAGAACCATCCATCATTTACCTCAGGGCATATAGTAGATATTATTTGTATCATCATCATGATTTCAGGCTCCAGTTAGAATGTGACTAATAATAATAATAATGCAACATAATATGCTGCAGCTTCCATTGAGCTCTGTCCCAGATCAGACATATGGTAGCTGACAGACCATCATCTCTAGGGGAGCCTCAGCCAAACCAAACCAAACCACACTACTCCTAGTGAATATGATTGTGACTGACTTATACAAGCCCGTAGGGGATGGCTGCTGTCCAACTTCTCTCCTCCCTCTGATTCTCTTATTATGCTACCTTTCCTCTTTTGGTTTCTCCTCTCCTCTTTTTGCTCCTTTCCTCTCTCCTTCCCTATTGTGCTCTTTTCCTTAGATTGAGTCATCTTCCCCCCCTCTTTTTTCCACTCCTCCTTTCCTCTTCTCTCCTCTTCGCGTCGAGGGGCATGTTCAGCCTCACACTTCTCTCTGTGTGACCCTGTGGAAGACATCACACATAAACAACAGACCGTGGCGGGCAACTTTATCTTCCCAGCTCGCCCGGCCCCCGTTCTTCCAATATCCTGCGCTTTGTGTTTCGCTGTGCTGCCCACGGCGGCTAGCCATATTTAGCGTGCTCTCTAAGCATGGAGAGGGAGTGGATCAGGGTCCTGACTACAAATCGACGGAGGATGAGAGGCAAAGAGAGGCAGGAGGAGAGGCTGGTGAGGCAGAGTAGAGAGGGGCTAGATGGGTTGGAGAGTCGGGGTGCTGGGGAATATGGCAACCAGACGTCCACTAGAGTCACTGTCTGCAGACCAGACCTTATCCACGTGATAGCCTCAGGCACTGAGCAACAGTCAGGGATACTCTCCTCTTCTCTCCTCTACAAACCAGAGGTGAAGGGAGAGCCAAGAGAGGCAATCGGACAAACTATGTAGGAGTAACGAATCACAGGCTACATTCTTCTAGTTACTAAACTACCCAAACGTTCCTAAAAAGAACAGTTTATTTACATACCAAGCTGTTTTCATTGTTATCAGCAATTAGGCAAATCCCCCGAGTCTTTCTCAATGTGGTAGAGTTTAAAAGCGGTGCTTTTCTTCTGTTTGTGTGCATTGCAAAGATTTACGTCCTGGAGATTGTTGTTTTTTTGGTGAAAAAACATTATGCAAACACAAAGCTAGGACTCCCTTTGGGCAGATAAAGGCAGTTCTTTTTTCTGTCAGCAAATCTTATAATGTACAATAGAAGAGAGTGCTACAGCAAGGCAGTGAGATCTGGCCTGTAAACCATATGGCCCTGTTACACAAAACGAATCCTACGATGACAGATGTGAGCAGCGAGCAGTATTATAAAATTAGATTGCATCATAAATAGCAGAAACCAAATTTAACCCTCTCGACATCACTGCTTCCTCTATCCATTATACATATTCCTGATTGGTTATGTAACTAGAGATTCCTGGGGAAATGTTTCCAGGGTCGTGACCCTCAGTTACTTCCCGTCAGGCTCAACAAATTGCCCACACGGGCAACACACACACACAAACACAAAAACACACACAAACACACACGAGAGAGAGAGGAGCTTCCTTGTCCTAACCCATGCCAGGAGACAGAGGTCTAGAATGCCTGATTAGCAATGTACTGTTGACAATAATGTAGAGTATGGCTGAAAAGATGGCCCATCTGTTGAGCTCGTTATTTACTGAGGCAAGGTTAGCTGCTTTAGCCAGGGGCTTGAACCTACTGTAGCATGATGCCCCTTCAGGGATGTGAACAGTATCCCTCAGGTTACACAGTCATCTTGATATGATAATGAGCTGAGCTACATTCTACATGCCACAGACCCTCTCCCCAGGCTTTACTGCCCTCCTCCAGTGATATGTGTGTCTGCTGGCCATGACTCGGACTTCTGGCTTTTGCAATTAGTGACAGCAGAGGCTGTTTAGTCTCCCGCCTAGACAGATAGAAACAGAGGGGGGAGAGGGTGGGGAGACAGAGAGAGAGCGAGAATATTATAATATATGTCATTTAGCAGCCGTTTTTATCCAAAGCGACTTACAGTCATGTGTGCATGCATACATTTTACGTATGGGTGGTCCCGGGAATCGAACCAAGTATTGCAAGCGCCAAAGCTGAGAGAGAGAGAGAGAGAGAGAGAGAGAGAGATCCAATCACCCAGCAACAACCCACGCTGTCTAAATCATGGCTGCCTGGACCGCTTTGTTATCAGACAGATGCCCTACCCTGACACTGCTGAAGACTGGGAGGAAGGGAGAAGGGCTGTGGAGGAAACAGGTTGAAAGAGCGTGCGAGTGTGAGAAACGAACAGAGGACAGATAGAGGGAGTGAGAAATTATGTGAATAGATCCAGGCCTACATTTTTTAAAGAAAGGCATTGAGAGAGAACTAAATGTGTGAAAAGAGAATGACAACAAGGATGTGTGTATAAGAGAAAAAGGGATTGAAAAGAATAAAGAACAAATCCTTCCCGCTTTCTCTGTTTCCTGTCATAACTGTTTTGTTCAATTTTAACTAGAGGGCTTCCCTGCTTCCCTTCCTGCCTGTATAGTATGTTGAAGACAGACACAGGAGGAGAGAGAGAACAGATTGAATTCCTTAGGAAAAAAAGAATTGTTATTGTCCCTGAGTCTTGGGAGAAATATAGACTGAACAAAAACACTGGAGAGAGTAGACATATAACAGTAGTACTGGAGGGGGTAAATAGACAACAGTAGTACTGGAGGGGGTAGACAGACAACAATAGTACTGGAGGGGGTAGACAGACAACAGTAGTATTGGAGGGGGTAGACAGACAACAGTAGTACTGGAGGGGGTAGACAGACAACAGTAGTACTGGAGGGGGTAGACAGACAACAGTAGTATTGGAGGAGGTAGGCAGACAACAGTAGTACTGGAGGGGGTAGACAGACAACAGTAATACACAAAAAAAATTTATGCACGCATGACTGTAAGTCGCTTTGGATAAAAGCGTCTGCTAAATGGCATATTATTTTATTATTAGTATTGGAGGGGGTAGACAGACAACAGTAGTACTGGAGGGGGTAGGCAGACAACGGTAGTACTGGAGGGGGTAGACAGACAACAGTAGTACAGGAGGGGGTAGACAGACAACAGTAGTATTGGAGGGGGTAGACAGACAACAGTAGTACTGGAGGGGGTAGGCAGACAACAGTAGTATTGGAGGGGGTAGACAGACAACAGTAGTACTGGAGGGGGTAGACAGACAACAGTAGTTCTGGAGGGGGTAGACAGACAACAGTAGTACTGGAGGGGGTAGACAGACAGTATTATTGGAGGGGGTAGACAGACAACAGTAGTATTGGAGGGGGTAGACAGACAACAGTAGTACTGGATGGGGTAGACAGACAACAGTAGTATTGGAGGGGGTAGACAGACAACAGTAGTACTGGAGGGGGTAGACAGACAATAGTAGTACTGGAGGGGGTAGACAGACAACAGTAGTACTGGAGGGGGTAGACAGACAACAGTAGTATTGGAGGGGGTAGACAGACAACAGTAGTACTGGAGGGGGTAGACAGACAACAGTAGTACTGGAGGGGGTAGACAGACAACAGTAGTACTGGAGGGGGTAGACAGACAAGAGAGCCATTTGGGAGGTCACAGAAGGCTAGTTTGTGTCATCTTCTAATGCCTGTCAGTCATGGCTCTCTCTATCCACCCCCCTACCGCTCTCTCTCTTTCCCCCTCTCCCCCCTCTCCCTTTCTCTCTCTATTTAGTTCAGTGTTTCCATTAGCCTGTGTGTCTTAGGAGCAGTGCGACTCAAAGGCGTCCGTTACAACGTAAACAGTCCTTTCCCTCCTCTGGCCTTATCAGCACCTCACACTCTGCTCTTTCTCAGGATGTCTATCCAGGCAGCGCCCGACTCGGCCCAATCACAGTCACACCCACCACTCTGCTCTGTCCTACCTCACTATAGCTGCTGCTGCTTTTGTTTCAGCCCTCTTTATACACACACACACGCATTTCAGCTAGCACACTCAAGCACGCACACTCACACACGCACGTGAGCACATACACAAACATACAGATTGCCGCGCCCAACATGTTCTGTGTTTAACACTCATGTCTGCCGCAGCAGTTAATATAAATATTGTTGCCTTTGTTTTGTCCTGGACATTTTAAATCATACTCTACCAGTCTTTGACGTCTCCTCTGTCTAAATAGCACCCTGGCTCTTCACTCTGTCCGCTCAGAACAATGCAGCAATATTATGTAAGTGTACATATGATTGAGATTATGTTCATGTTGTGTTAGATGAGTATACACTGTTATTCTAGTTCATTTATCCTATATTTACATGAAGCCTGTATATGCACTCCAAAAAGCGCATTATTTCTCTTCTTTCAAGATATCTTTCAAGATATTTGACATTTATCGTCATATTAAGGTAAAATATCTTGAAACATATTTTGAAATAGGATAAATTACTTGTATTAAGCCTTTTTTAGGTTAAAATAAGCAAAATGATCTGCCAATGACGTTAGATAATATTGCTTGGTGCAGAAATATATATATATATATATATATATATATATATATATATATATATATACAGTACCAGTCAAAAGTTTGGACACACCTACTCATTCCAGGGGTTTTCTTTATTTTTACAATTTTCTACATTGTAGAATAATAGTGAAGACATCAAAACTATGAAATAACACATATGGAATCATGTAGTAACCAAAGAAGTGTTAAACAATCAAAATATATTTTATATTTAGATTCTTCAAATAGCCACCCTTTGCCTTGATGACATCTTTGCACACTCTTGGCATTCTCTCAACCAGCTTCATGAGGTAGTCACCTGGAATACATTTCAATGAACAGGTGTGCCTTCTTAAAAGTTAATTTGTGGAATTGCTTTCCTTCTTAATGCGTTTGAGCCAATCAGTTGTGTTGTGACAAAGTAGGGGGATATACAGAAGATAGCCCTATTTGGAAAAATAGAGGAGATGGCTGCCGTTTTACAGCCCCCTAACCAATTGTGCCAAATATGTGTGTTTCTTCACGTTATTTGTAATTGATTCTGTACATCATGGTTCTGCCACCGTCTCGTATGACCAAAAATAACTTCTGGATATCGGGACAGCGATTACTCACCTCGTATTGGACAACAATTCTTTCTTCAACGAGTCGGACTTGAAGGATATTCTACAGACACCCGACAAGACCCAAATCCCTGTCATTCGCATGAGAAAGATATGGCTGCCTTGTAAGGATCCGACGGCGAGCAAATAATCTGCCTCTTCCATCAGTCCTATTAACCAACGTACAATCATTGGAAAACAAAATGGATGACCGAAGATCAAGGATATCCTACCAACGGGACATTCAAAACTGTAATATCTTATGTTTCACAGAGTCGTGGCTAAACGACGACATGGATATCATACAGCTGGCGGGATATACGCTACATCGGCAGGATAGAACAGCTGACTCCGGTAAGACAAGGGGCGGCGGTCTGTGTATATTTGTAAACAACAGCTGGTGCACGAAATCTAATACTAAGGAAGTCTCGAGGTTTTGCTCGCCTGAGGTATCTCATGATAAGCTGTAGACCACACTATTTACCAAGTGAGTTTTCTTCTATATTTTTCGTAGCTGTCTATTGACCACCACAAACCGATGCTGGCACTAAGATTGCACTCAATGAGCTGTATAAGGCCATAAGAAAACAGGAAAATGCTCATCCAGAGGCAGCGCTCCTAGTGGCCGGGGACTTCAATGCAGGGAAACTTAAATCCGTTCGACCTAATTTCTACCAGCCTGTTAAATGTGCAACCAGAGGGAAAAAACTCTAGACCACCTTTACTCCAACACAGTGTCCCCACAGTGACGATATTATAACCGCGATCGATAAAAGACAGTACTGTGCAGCCGTCTTCATCGACCCGGCCAAGGCTTTCGACTCCGTCAATCAACGCATTCTTATTGGCAGACTAAATAGCCTTGGTTTCTCAAAAGATCCACATCTACGCACAAACCTCCAAACGAGCTTCAATGCCATACCGCACTCCTTCTGTAGCCTCCAACTGCTCTTAAACGATAGTAAAACTAAATGCATGCTCTTCAATCGAACGCTGCTTGCACCAGCCCGCCCGACTAGAATCACTACTCTCGGCGGGTCTGACTTAGAATATGTGGACAACTACAAATACCTAGGTGTCTGGTTAGACCGTAAACTCTCCTTCCAGACTCACATTGAGCATCTCCAATCCAAAGTTAAATCTAGAATCGGCTTCCTATTTCGCAACAAAGCCTCCTTCACTCATGCTGCCAAACATGCCCTCGTAAAACTGACTATCCTACCGATCCTTGACTTCGGCGATGTCATTTACAAAATAGCCTCCAACACTCTACTCAGCAAATAGGATGTAGTCTATCACAGTGCCATCCGTTTTGTCACCAAAGCCCCATATACAGTGGGGAGAACAAGTATTTGATACACTGCCGATTTTGCAGGTTTTCCTACTTACACAGCATGTAGAGGTCTGTAATTCTTATCATAGGTACACTTCAACTGTGAGAGACGGAATCGAAAACAAAAATCCAGAAAATCACATTGTATAATTTTAAAGTAATTAATTTGCTTTTTATTGCATGACATAAGTATTTGATCACCTACCAACCAGTAAGAATTCCGTCTCTCACAGACCTGTTAGTTTTTCTTTAAGAAGCCCTCCTGTTCTCCACTCGTTACCTGTATAAAAGACACCTGTCCACACACTCAATCAAACAGACTCCAACCTCTCCACAATGGCCAAGACCAGAGAGCTGTGTAAGGACATCAGGGATAAAATTGTAGACCTGCACAAGGCTGGGATGGGCTACAGGACAATAGGCAAGCAGCCTGGTGAGAAGGCAACAACTGATGGCGCAATTATTAGAAAATGGAAGAAGTTCAAGATGATGGTCAATGACCCTCGGTCTGGGGCTCCATGCAAGATCTCACCTCGTGGGGCATCAATGATCATGAGGAAGGTGAGGGATCAGCCTAGAACTACACGGCAGGACCTGGTCAATGACCTGAAGAGAGCTGGGACCACAGTCTCAAAGAAAACCATTAGTAACACATTACGCCGTCATGGATTAAAATCCTGCAGTGCACGCAAGGTCCCCCTGTTCAAGCCAGCGCATGTCCAGGCTCGTCTGAAGTTTGCCAATGACCATCTGGATGATCCAGAGGAGGAATGGGAGAAGGTCATGTGGTCTGATGAGACAAAAATAGAGCTTTTTGGTCTTAACTCCACTCGCTGTGTTTGGAGGAAGAAGAAGGATGAGTACAACCCCAAGAACACCATCCCAACCGTGAAGCATGGAGGTGGAAACATCATTCTTTGGGGATGCTTTTCTGCAAAGGGGACAGGACGACTGCACCGTATTGAGGGGAGGATGGATGGGGCCATGTATCGCGAGATCTTGGCCAACAACCACCTTCCCTCAGTAAGAGCATTGAAGATGGGTCGTGGCTGGGTCTTCCAGCATGACAACGACCCGAAACACACAGCCAGGGCAACTAAGGAGTGGCTCCGTAAGAAGCATCTCAAGGTCCTGGAGTGGCCTAGCCAGTCTCCAGACCTGAACCCAATAGAAAATCTTTGGAGGGAGCTGAAAGTCCGTATTGCCCAGCGACAGCCCCGAAACCTGAAGGATCTGTAGAAGGTCTGTATGGAGGAGTGGGCCAAAATCCCTGCTGCAGTGTGTGCAAACCTGGTCAAGACCTACAGGAAACGTATGATCTCTGTAATTGCAAACAAAGGTTTCTGTACCAAATATTAAGTTCTGCTTTTCTGATGTATCAAATACTTATGTCATGCAATAAAATGCAAATTAATTACTTAAAAATCATTCAATGTGATTTTCTGGATTTTTGTTTTAGATTCCGTCTCTCACAGTTGAAGTGTACCTATGATAAAAATTACAGACCTCTACATGCTTTGTAAGTAGGAAAACCTGCAAAATCGGCAGTGTATCAAATACTTGTTCTCCCCACTGTACTACCCACCATTGTGACATGTACACTCTCGTTGGCTGGCTCTCAGGTAGCGGCAGGTAGCTTATTGGGTAAGAGCATGGTGCCAATAACTGAAAGGTCGCTGGTTCTAATCCCCAAGCCGACTAGGTGAAAAATCTGTCTGTGCCCTCAAGCAAGGCACTTAACCCTAATTGCTCATGTAAGTCGCTCTGGATAAGAGCGTCTGCTAAATGACCTGGAGTATATGACATTTAAAAATTTTTTAGTCATCTATAAATCACTGCTAGGCAAATCCCCGCCTTATCTTAGCTCATTGGTCACCATAGCAACACCAGGTATATATCACTGGTCATCCCCAAAGCCAACGCCGCCATTCCTTCCAGTTCTCTGCTGCCAATGACTGGAACGAACTGCTAAAATCTCTGAAGCTGGAGACTCTTTTCTCCCTCACTAACTTTAAGCATCAGTTGTCAGAGCAGCTTACAGATCACTGCACCTGTACAGAGCCCATCTGTAATTAGCCCACCCAACTACCTCATCCCCATATTGTTATTTATTTTGCTCATTTGCACCCCAGTATCTCTATTTGCACATCATCTTCTGCACATCTATCATTCTAGTGTTAATACTAAATTGTAATTATTTTGCACTATGGCCTATTTATTGCCTTACCTCCATAACTTACTACATTTGCTCACACTGTATATAGATTTTCTATTGTGTTATTGACTGTACGTTGTGTTTATCCCATATGTAACTCTGTGTTGTTGTTGTTTTTATTGCACTGCTTTGCTTTATCTTGGCCAGGTCGCAGTTGTAAATGAGAACTTGTTCTCAACTGGCTTACCTGGTTAAATAAAGGTGAAAAAAAAGAGAGAGACGCGTACAAAGCTCTCCCTCGCCCTCCATTTGGCAAATCTGACCATAATTATATCTTCCTGATTCCCGCTTATAAGCAAAACTAAAGCAGGAAGCACCAGTGACTCGGTTCATAAGGAAGTGGTCAGATGACACAGATGCTAAGCTACAAGACTGTTTTGCTAGCACAGACTGGAATATGTTCCGGGACACCACATCAGTCACTGGCTTCATCAATAAGTGCATCAATGACGTCGTCCCCACAGTGACAGTACGTACATACCCCAACCAGAAGCCATGGATTACAGGCAATATCAGCACTGAGCTAAAGGGTAGAGCTGCCGCTTTCAAGGAGCCGGACTCTAACCCGGATGCTTATAAGAAATCCTGCTATGCCCTCCAATGAACCATCAAACAGGCAAAGAGTCAATACAGGACTAAGATTGAATCATACTACACCGGCTCCGACACTCGTTGGATGTGGCAGGGCTTGCAAACTATTACAGACTACAAAGGGAAGCACAGCCGCGAGCTGCCCAGTGACACGAGCCTACCAGACAAGCTAAATCACTTTTATGCTCGCTTCTAGGCAAGCAACACTGAATCATGCATGAGAGCATAAGCTGTTCCAGATGACTATGTGATCACGCTCTCTGTAGCCGATGTGAGTTAAGCAGGTCAACATTCACAAGGCCGCAGGGTAAGATGGATTACCAGGACGTGTACTCCGAGCATGCGCTGACCAACTGGCAAGTGTCTTCACTGACATTTTCAACATGTCCCTGACTGAGTCTGTAATACCGATATGTTTCAAGCAGACCACCATAGTCCCTGTGCCCAATAACACTAAGAACCTGGCTAAATGACTACAGACCCATAGCACTCACGTCTGTAGCCACGAAGTGCTTTGAAAGGCTGGTCATGGCTCACATCAACACTATTATCCCAGAAACCCTAGACCCACACCAATTTGCATACCGCCCCAACAGATCCACAGATGATGCAACCTCTATTGCACTCCACACTGCCCTTTCCCACCTGGACAAGAGAAACACCTACGTGAGAACGCTATTCATTGACTACAGCTCAGCGTTCAACACCATAGTGCCCTCAAAGCTCATCACTAAGCTAAGGACCCTGGGACTAAACACCTCCCTCTGCAACTGGATCCTGCACTTCCTGATGGGCCGCCCCCAGGTCCTCAGAACCTCAAAATGTTATAGAGCTGCACCATCGAGAGCATCCTGACTGGTTGCTTCACCACCTGGTATGGCAACTGCTTGGCCTCCGACCGCAAGGCACTACAGACGGTAGTGCATACTGCCCAGTACATCACTGGGACAAAGCTTCATGCCATCCAGGACCTCTTACCAGGTGGTGTCAGAGGAAGGCCCTAGAAATTGTCAAAGACTCCAGCCACCCTAGTCATAGACTGTTCTCTCTACTACCACACAGCAAGCGGTACCGGAGCGCCAAGTCTAGGTCCAAAAGGCTTCTCAACAGTTTCTACCCCCAAGCCATAAGACTCCTGAACAGCTAATCATGGCTACCCGGACTATTTGCATTGTCCCCCCACCGCACCGCACCCCACCGCACCCCCTCTTTTACTCTGCTGCTACTCTTTTATTATCTATGCATAGTCACTTTCACTCTGCTCACATTTATATATCATCTCAATTACTTCGACTAACCGGTGACGACGTCATTGATGCACTTATTGATGAAGCCAGTGACTGATGTGGTGTCCCGGAACATATTCCAGTCTGTGCTAGCAAAACAGTCTTGTAGCTTAGCATCTGTGTCATCTGACCACTTCCTTATGAACCGAGTCACATTGACTATGTACTGGTACCCCCTGTATATAGCCTCCCTACTATTATTTTATTTTACTGCTGCTCTTTAATTATTAGTTATTTTTATTTTTTACTTATCTATTTTTTACTTAACACATATTTTTCTTAAAACTGCATTGTTGGATAAGGGCTTGTAAGTAAGCATTTCACTGTAAGGTCTACACCAGTTGCATGTGGCAAATAAAATGTGATTTGATTTGAAAACCATCAAGCGCAATGATAAAACTGGCTCTCATGAGGACCACCCAGAGTTACCTTTGCTGCAGAGAACAATTTCATTAGAGTTACCAGCCTCAGACATTGCAACGCAAATAAATGTTTCACAGAGTTCAAGTAACAGACACATCTCAATATTAACTGTTCAGAGGGGACTGTGTGAATCAGGCCTTCACGGTCGAAAATGCTGCAAAGAAACCACTACTAAAGGACACCAATAATAAGAAGAGACCTGCTTGGGCCAAGAAACACGAGCAATGGACATTAGACCGGTGGAAATTTGTCCTTTGTCCTGGCCTCCAATTTGAGATTTTTGGTTCCAACAGCCTTGTCTTTGTGAGTGGTGTGGGTGAACGGATGATCTCCGCATGTGTATTTCCCACCGTAAAACATGGAGGAAGAGGTGTTATGGTGTGGGGGTGCTTTGCTGGTGACACTGTCTGTGATTTACACTGCTCACACTTCTGTGAAATCAAACTGTCCACTTAGGAAGCAACACTGATTGACAATACATTTCACATGCTGTTGTGCAAATGGAATAGACAACAGGTGGAAATTATAGGCAATTAGCAAGACACCCCCAATAAAGAAGTGGTTCTGCAGGTGGTGACCACAGACCACTTCTCAGTTCCTATGCTTCCTGGCTGATGTTTTGGTCACTTTTGAATGCTGGCGGTGCTTTCACTCTAGTGGTAGCATGAGACGGAGTCTACAACCCACACAAGTGGCTCAGGTAGTGCAGCTCATCCACAATGCCACATCAATGCGAGCTGTGGCAAGAAGGTTTGCTGTGTCTGTCAGCGTAGTGTCCAGAGCATGGAGGCGCTACCAGGAGACAGGCCAGTACATCAGGAGACGTGGAGGAGGCCGTAGGAGGGCAACAACCCAGCAGCAGGACCGCTACCTCCGCCTTTGTGCAAGGAGGAGCAGGAGGAGCACTGCCAGAGCCCTGCAAAATGACCTCCAGCAGGCCACAAATGTGCATGTGTCTGCTCAAACGGTCAGAAACAGACTCCATGAGGGTGGTTTGAGGGCCCGACGTCCACAGATGGGGGTTGTGCTTACAGCCCAACACCGTGCAGGACGTTTGGCATTTGCCAGAGAACACCAAGATTGGCAAATTCGCCACTGGCACCCTGTGCTCTTCACAGATGAAAGCAGGTTCACACTGAGCACATGTGACAGACGTGACAGAGTCTGGAGACGCCGTGGAGAACATTCTGCTGCCTGCAACATCCTCCAGCATGACCGGTTTGGCGGTGGGTTAGTCATGGTGTGGGGTGGCATTTCTTTGGGGGGCCGCACAGCCCTCCATGTGCTCGCTAGAGGTAGCCTGACTGCCATTAGGTACCGAGATGAGATCCTCAGACCCCTTGTGAGACCATATGCTGGTGCGGTTGGCCCTGGGTTCCTCCTAATGCAAGACAATGCTAGACCTCATGTGACTGGAGTGTGTCAGCAGTTCCTGCAAGAGGAAGGCATTGATGCTATGGACCGCCCGTTCCCCAGACCTGAATCCAATTGAGCACATCTGGGAAATCATGTCTCACTCCATCCACCAACGCCACGTTGCACCACAGACTGTCCAGGAGTTGGTGGATGCTTTAGTCCAGGTCTGGGAGGAGATCCCTCAGGAGAACCCAAACATTCTCCCCAGGAGCATCTGCAAGCAATATCTGGTGTGTGTGTGTGAGAGAGGGAGAGAAAGAGTGTGTGCGTGTGTGCATGTACAGTGAGGGAAAAAAGTATTTGATCCCCTGCTGATTTTGTATGTTTGCCCACTGACAAAGAAATGATCAGTCTATAATTTTAATGGTAGGCTCATTTGAACAGTGAGAGAAAGAATAACAACAAAAAAATCCAGAAAAACGCATGTCAGAAATGTTATACATTGATTTGCATTTTTAATGAGGGAAATAAGTATTTGACCCCCTCTCAATCAGAAAGATTTCTGGCTCCCAGGTGTCTTTTATACAGGTAACGAGCTGAGATTAGGAGCACACTCTTAAAGGGAGTGCTCCTAATCTCAGCTTGTTACCTGTATAAAAGACACCTGTCCACAGAAGCAATCAATCAATCAGATTCCAAACTCTCCACCATGGCCAAGACCAAAGAGCTCTCCAAGGATGTCAGGGACAAGATTGTACACCTACACAAGGCTGGAATGGGCTACAAGACCATCGCCAAGCAGCTTGGTGAGAAGGTGACAACAGTTGGTGCGATTATTCGCAAATGGAAGAAACACAAAAGAACTGTCAATCTCCATCGGCCTGGGGCTCCATGCAAGATCTCACCTCGTGGAGTTGCAATGATCATGAGAACGGTAAGGAATCAGCCCAGAACTACACGGGAGGATCTTGTCAATGATCTCAAGGTAGCTGGGACCATAGTCACCAAGAAAACAATTGGTAACACACTACGCCGTGAAGCTCTGAAATCCTGCAGCGCCCGCAAGGTCCCCCTGCTTAAGAAAGCACATACAGTGGGGAAAAAAAGAATTTAGTCAGCCACCAATTGTGCAAGTTCTCCCACTTAAAAAGATGAGAGAGGCCTGTAATTTTCATCATAGGTACATGTCAACTATGACAGACAAATTGAGAGAAAAAAAATCCAGAAAATCACATTGTAGGATTTTTAATGAATTTATTTGCAAATTATGGTGGAAAATAAGTATTTGGTCACCTACAAACAAGCAAGATTTCTGGCTCTCACAGACCTGTAACTTCTTCTTTAAGAGGCTCCTCTGTCCTCCACTCGTTACCTGTATTAATGGCACCTGTTTGAACTTGTTATTAGTATAAAAGACACCTGTCCACAACCTCAAACAGTCACACTCAAAACTCAACTATGGCCAAGACCAAAGAGCTGTCAAAGGACACCAGAAACAAAATTGTAGACCTGCACCAGGCTGGGAAGACTGAATCTGCAATAGGTAAGCAGCTTGGTTTGAAGAAATCAACTGTGGGAGCAATTATTAGGAAATGGAAGACATACAAGACCACTGATAATCTCCCTCGATCTAGGGCTCCACGCAAGATCTCACCCCGTGGGGTCAAAATGATCACAAGAATGGTGAGCAAAAATCCCAGAACCACACGGGGGTCCTAGTGAATGACCTTCAGAGAGCTGGGACCAAAGTAACAAAGCCTACCATCAGTAACACACTACGCCGCCAGGGACTCAAATCCTGCAGTGCCAGACGTGTCCCCCTGCTTATGTCCAGGCCCGTCTGAAGTTTGCTAGAGTGCATTTGGATGATCCAGAAGAGGATTGGGAGAATGTCATATGGTCAGATGAAACCAAAATAGAACTTTTTGGTAAAAACTCAACTCGTCGTGTTTGGAGGACAAAGAATGCTGAGTTGCATCCAAAGAACACCATACCTACTGTGAAGCATGGGGGTGGAAACATCATGCTTTAGGGCTATTTTTCTGCAAAGGGACCAGGACGACTGATCCGTGTAAAGGAAAGAATGAATGGGGCCATGTATCGTGAGATTTTGAGTGAAAACCTCCTTCCATCAGCAAGGGCATTGAAGATGAAACGTGGCTGGGTCTTTCAGCATGACAATGATCCGAAACACACCGCCCGGGTAACGAAGGAGTGGCTTCGTAAGAAGCATTTCAAGTTCCTGGAGTGGCCTAGCCAGTCCCCAGATCTCAACCCCATCGAACATCTTTGGAGGGAGTTGAAAGTCTGTGTTGCCCAGCGACAGCCCCAAAACATCACTGCTCTAGAGGAGATCTGCATGGAGGAATGGGCCAAAATACCAGCAACAGTGTGTGAAAACCTTGTGAAGACTTACAGAAAAAGTTTGACCTGTGTCATTGCCAACAAAGGGTATATAACAAAGTATTGAGAAACTTTTGTTATTGACCAAATACTTATTTTCCACCATATTTTGCAAATAAATTCATAAAAAATCCTACAATGTGATTTTCTGGATTTTTTTCCCTCATTTTGTCTGTCATATTTGCCGTGTACCTATGATGAAAATTACAGGCCTCTCTCATATTTTTAAGTGGGAGAACATGCACAATTGGTGGCTGACTAAATACTTTTTTCCCCCACTGTATACATGCCGGTCTGAAGTTTGCCAATGAACATCTGAATGATTCAGAGGAGAACTGGGTGAAAGTGTTGTGGTCAGATGAGACCAAAATGGAGCTCTTTGGCATCAACTCAACTCGCCGTGTTTTGGAGGAGGAGGAATGCTGCCTATGACCCCAAGAACACCATCCCCACCGTCAAACATGGAGGTGGAAACATTATGCTTTGGGGGTGTTTTTCTGCTAAGGGGACAGGACAACTTCACCGCATCAAAGGGACGATGGACGGGGCCATGTACCGTCAAATCTTGGGTGAGAACCTCCTTCCCTCAGCCAGGGCATTGAAAATGGGTCGTGGATGGGTAATCCAGCATGACAATGACCCAAAACACACGGCCAAGGCAACAAAGGAGTGGCTCAAGAAGAAGGACATTAAGGTCCTGAATGGCCTAGCCAGTCTCCAGACCTTAATCCCATAGAAAATCTGTGGAGGGAGCTGAAGGTTTGAGTTGCCAAACGTCAGGCTCGAAACCGTAATGACTTGGAGAAGATCTGCAAAGAGGAGTGGGACAAAATCCCTCCTGAGATGTTTGCAACCCTGGTGGCCAACTACAAGAAACGTCTGACCTCTGTGATTGTCAACAAGGGTTTTGCCACCAAGTACTAAGTCATGTTTTGCAGAGGGGTCAAATACTTATTTCACTCATTAAAATGCAAATCAATTCATAACATTTTTGATGTGTTTTTCTGGATTTTTTCGTTGTTATTCTGTCTCTCACTGTTCAAATAAACCTACCATTAAAATGATATACTTATCATTTCTTTGTCAGTGGGCAAACATACAAAATCAGCAGGGGATCAAATACTTTTTTCCCTCACTGTCCAACACATGCATCTGACAGGAATGGGGTAAAGAAAGAAAACATGAGAATGAAAAAAGAGACAACAAGCATTCCATACGCTCTAGCTGAAACTGATAAAATCATGCGCTGGGTTGCCTATATATGGTGATGAGATGTTCTTTGGCTCACAAGAGTGAATGGTTTACAATACGTTGGGCATGCTGGACCAGTGAAGCATACCCACATTGTTAGAGTAAGTGTGGTGGAGACTTTGATTTCAAATACTTGGAGCGTTTGCTTTAGCCTGCCTGGAGTGCCAGGTGGGTGGGTTTGCATTGTTGGGACTTTTCTATTGGTTCCGTTGTGTACAAGAAAACTCAATAAAGCACAGCTAAAGTATTTGACATGATTTTAAACAGTATTTGAACGCAGGTCTAGCGCACTGTGCATTGAGCTTCTGCTGCTGAGCTGTTCTGAACTGTACTGTGTGTGTTAATGGGCTGTAAGTGAAAACCTTTTTAGATACTTTGAAACACAATGGTGTGTTTCCAGACCTGGCAGCATCCCACACTGCTACATGTTATTTCAGCCTTTTTATAAGGCTGTTTATGCTAAGTGCTTATTGTCATACGTAGGGTTTTTATACACAATGGCTCCAATGTTTTCTTGGTTCCAATGCATTTTTGAAGGGTTCTGTATGTATTGTGGGCTACATAGAGTAGGGTTTAAGGTTTCAGTATTGTAGGCTACATAGTGCAGCATTGGGTTTAGGTACAGTCAGTAAGGAATGCGTATGTATAGAGTCCATACAGTCCTTGTACATGTTCATACTGTCTGTAGATAATGAATACTCTGTTTT
This sequence comes from Coregonus lavaretus, assembly GCF_964263955.1. NCBI lineage: Eukaryota > Metazoa > Chordata > Actinopteri > Salmoniformes > Salmonidae > Coregonus > Coregonus lavaretus. The sequence goes on from NW_028165268.1 coordinate 37,101, forward strand.
TGCCAGTGGGTGAAAGTCTAAAGATGGCATAACCCTATACTGTGTCCATGCATGGCTACAATATATGCAACATATGTGCATGTTTGAAAGCAGACATGATGTCTTACTGCATGAACAGATACGGGCCATACGTTCACATCTCTGTACCGACAACCATTTCCAGCATAAACTCCCAGAGCATTTTTTATGGTTCTGCTTGCTGCATCTATGTCTGTGTGACCCATTTTCGGAACAATTCACTGATAAATTGCACCCCCGTGTTCTCCCCAAAGGAAACAGATCCTTTGTGTGTGTGTGTCTGTGTGTGTGTGTGTGTGTGTGTGTGTGTGTGTGTGTGTGTGTGTGTGTGTGTGTGTGTGTGTGTGTGTGTGTGTGTGTGTGTACAGTAGAACTAGCTCTCACAGTCTCAGGTCAAAATTAGATGTTCATCTATGTTTCTCAAGCGTCAAATTTCAAAGTTGTTGCAAATGTCAAATTTCGAAGTGTTTAAGGTTAAGTTTAGGCATTAACTCTAAAATCTTAAGGTTAGGCATTAACTCCGAATGGTTAAAGTAGGAGTTAAGGTTTGGGATTAAAATTAAAATAGTCGAACTTGCAACCTTTGAAATCAGAGGCAGATGCTTAAGCCCATCCGCCATCCCCGTGCACAATGCCCACAACAACGCTCACTGTTGCCCCTAGTGGCCGGTTTTCACGTCATCTCCCGACGTCCTCAGACATGGAAGGACGTCAAATACTGACTTATACCACGGGTGACCTGGCTGGTACAGTGTGTGTGTGTATGTGTGTGTGTGTGTGTGTGTGTGTGTGTGTGTGTGTGTGTGTGTATGTATGTATGAGGAGTCTGGTGGCTCTGAAAGTGTATCTGGTGAGCCTGTGAGACAGAAAGAGAGAAACTTGTTAACGTGTGTGTGTGTGTGTGTGTGTGTGTGGGAGGGTGTTTTACACGTGTCTGTATTGGTGTGTGTGTGTGCTCCAGAGATCCCACTGGGCAAAAACTGGTTGAATCAACGTTGTTTCCACCTCATTTCAAAAAAATAATTCAATGTGATGACGTTGAATCAACGTGGAAAACTGTCATCAACGTAAGGGAACTTCCTATTTTTTTCACACACATTTTAACCTAAATCCCTTATTTTTTTAATGTATTTTTTATTTATGTTAGTTGACAACTCAACCAAATGTAAATCAAAACTAGACGTTGAACTGACGTCTGTGCCCAGTAGGACGTGAACCAGTCTGTCTGTCTGTTTGCTGGGCACGGGGGGACTGCTCTCGATTCCCGTTACAGAGGAGAAACTAAGAGGAAGAAAACTGCCAATGATTTACAGTTCTACTGGTAGGTGTGTGTGGAAATTGTGTGTGTGTGTGTACTTGCATGTGTGTGTGCCTATGTGCACGTGTGTGCGTTCGTGTGTGCGTGCATGTGTTTTTGCGTTTGTCTGTGTTTGTGTGTGTGTGCATGCGTGTGTGTGTGTACACAGTCCAATCCAGGGTCTACAGAAGCTGAACTGGGACCAGTGGCAGGCAGACCAGACAGTAGTTTATAGGGTGGCTTGTGTGTGTACTCATCTGAGAAGGAGATTTGTGTGTGGGTGTGAGTCGGCAGTAGTGTTATGTAGGGTGTGGTTGGGTGATGATTAGAATAGGAAAACAAACCCTCGGAGAGAATGGCGGGAGTAGAGCGAGGAGGTGGGAGTGGAAACGAAGGGGGGTGGGCTGTTTACAAGTAATCCTGAAGTAAGTTTGTACACCAAAGTTTAATTGTGAAATACAGCCTTGGCCAGGCCTGACACACACAGAGCTGATATATGGTTCTCACTTCTGTGATCAGACAAACCATGGCCAGATCTCTAAATCAAAATGGGAGCAGGGAAATGGCTCTGTCCAAATGGATTTGCTTATAGGCTTAAAGGTTTACTGCAATTAAGAATTAGAATAATAGAATGAAAAACTGTCCAATCCAACCACAGGATTTTTTCGCAGAGAGTACAGTAAACAGCTCAGAAAATGTGCTGTGGAAACATGAAAGTGTGTTGATATTGACATGTTCCATGTCTATCACTTGTTTACAGCATTTTAATTATATCATAAATCACCTGATTTCCCCTGCTAATGCTAGTTTAATGACTGCAAAAACCCTGTGTGTGCATTATTGAGTGTATGCACACGTGGGTGTGTGTACTTGAGTGTGTGCCTGTTTGCGCACATGAGTGTGTGTGTCCCTCTCTGTGCACAACGCCCTTTGTAATAAAGTGGCTTGGTAATTGTCTTTAGGGTCTGCTCACATCCCGCCTGAAGAATTTATGCAGGGGGGAGATAAGGCCTGTTAATACAGCCTTGTTGAAATGGTAGCGTGTCTTTGTGTGTGTGCGTGTGTGTTAGGATTAAATTGAATATTGTGATATTTGACATAGACGATATATCTTGAAGTAAAATACTATATTCTATGTAAACTTCACAAATCAAAACTGTCCAGTTTTATCAGTTAGACTCTATCAATATGTTGAAAATGAAGTCTAAATGAATTAACTAAGCCTTATTTTGTCGCCACACGAAGATTATTTAAAGAGAATTTAAATAATCCCCCCAAAAATTGTCATTAATGGCACAAAACGATTATATCGGATATCACATATTTGGTGTAGTGTATCGTAGAAGAGGTCTTCCCAAATATGGCCCAAACCTAGTGTGTCTGTGTGAGTGATAGAGCTGTGTTTAACACATGGTAGTTAAACATTGACTCCTGGCCCTACAGTAATGATTAGACCGGTGAGTGGTGGGGCAGCCATATTTCTCAAGACCGGACAGAGAGATGATGGGGAGACGGTAAGAGAGAGAGAGAGAGAGAGAGGGAGCGAGGAGAGAGAGAGAGAGGGAGCGAGGAGAGAGAGAGAGAGGGAGCGAGGAGAGAGAGAGAGGGAGCGAGGAGAGAGAGAGAGAGAGAGAGAGAGAGAGAGAGAGAGAGAGAGAGAGAGAGAGAGAGAGAGAGAGAGAGAGAGAGAGAGAGAGAGAGAGAGAGAGAGAGAGAGAGAGAGAGAGAGAGAGAGAGAGAGAGAGAGAGAGAGAGAGAGAGAGAGAGAGAGAGAGAGAGAGAGAGAGAGAGAGAGAGAGAGAGATTCCTTTATAGCAGAACAGCAAACACATTCACTGTAGCGGTGTTGTTTGGCTTGTGTGTTCCTGGGTATTATTCTTTCCTGCTCTTATTTTTCTGGCCCAGCTCATTGCTGTAGGCAGGCAGAGGGTGATCAATCCTAGAGCCAGTACACGGAGCAGCTGCCTAACTATATCCTCTCCTCTCCTCTCAGCCCCAACCAACACCTTTCTTTTCCTCCCTTCTTTTTTTGGGTGTTGGGTTGAAGTTGAGAGGGAGGGAGGGAGGGAAGGCAGCAGTAGTGTGTACAGACGGCAGAGAGGAAAGGAGTAGAGGAAGAGAGGAATAGAGGAGAGGAGCTGGCTGCACAGCAGGTGAGAGGAATCCCCTCTCTCTCAGTGATTCTCTCTGACTCACCTTCCTCTTTTTTTATTCTCTATCATTCTCTGTGACTCACCTCCTTTTATCTCTGTTTCTGTCTATTTTCTCCATCTCTCCTTTTGACGTCCTGTCGATTTCTCTCTCTCTTAGCTCCGCTCTATTTGCGCTCTCAGTACCCCTCTTTCCTTCCTTCCCTCTCTCCTTCCTTTATCTTCACCCCCTCCTCTCCCTCTCTCTGCGGGGGTACGCAGGGATGCGATGCTCGGTGCAGCGCAGGCGAGAGATGTATGTGTCAGGCTGTGGAGTGTGTGACTCTTCCACGTCCCTGTGTGCGCGAGGGATCACCTGTATGTGTGTGTTTCAGGTTTGCTGTGTATCAAGGGGTAGCTCGTTTTAGTTTCTGCTGCTCTTGTTAGCCGTTGCTGCTGCTGCATTGCAGGAGAAACGAGCAGCCTCTGAGCTCATGTTTCTGGGCTGAGCTCACATGGAGGGAAATGAACCTGCAGTCGGTTTACCCTTACCGGTAACCAGCCAACTCATTTCCCTGTGCGTGTGTGTTTGTGGGTGCGTATGAGAGAGTGCGCCTATGTCTTTGGGTATACGTGTGTGTGCATGTACGTGTAACTGGGTGTGTGGAAACATGGCTCTGCAGCTGTCATAGTAATACAATCAATAGTGTGTGAATTTAGGGAGTGTTGACTCCTTCCCTGCTTATTCAAATGGGGCTGCCTGCTCTGCTCCACACTACATACGGACTGTGGCTTGTTTTGTGTGTGTGTGTGTGTGGCGTGTAGTCTGCGTGTGTGCACATCTGTCGGAGCGTATGTGCGTGTGTGTGTGTGTGTGCTTGAAAATGTGTTTGTGAATGTGTGTGAGAGAGTGTGTGTGTTTGCTTCTGTTTGTAAATGTGATGTGTGCATTCACGTGTGTTGTTGTTTTCTATGTGCAGAAGGGAGTGCAGGGGGATCTGATATCGTTTGACAGTGCTGTAATTGATCCAGTCTAATGTGACATGTGCCCACCCCTTCCTCCTCTCCCTCTCTCCCGCTCTCCTCATCATATCTCCCTTCTTTATCTTTCTCTCTGCATTATTGGAAAAGGACTTGTATGTAAGCATTTCACTGTTAGTCTACACCTGTTGTTTCCGAAGCATGTGCCAAATACAATTTGAATCTGTCTCGTTTCTCTAAACACAACCCAACTTCATGTCATCTCTCCTGAAAGCAGTCTCTTCCCCTCTTTTCCTTCCCTCTCTAACTCCCCCGTTCCCCCCATCCCTTCCCCCTCATCTCTTTGCCTAGGAAGCCAGCTCTAACATGCCAACGATTTCACACATACTGTAGGGCTAGCCCCGCCGCGCGCTAATTAGCGGTAGCTTTTCCCTCAGAAACCCCCATTATCTCTGATGGGGAGGGACGCTGAGGGTTAGCCATCATGCTAACGCTGCTAGGCTGGGATAGGCTAGCCATGGGGCTAGGTGAATAAATCATAGTTTTTTGTGTCGTTCCTTATCTCTAATGAAAGTGGGCGGCTGGTCTCGTGCAACACACAAAAACCAGATTGTGTCTGGTCTCTCTGTGGAATCAATGTGTTCTGTGTTGTATCATCTGGAGGAAGAACTCCAACTCTGGCAGCTTATTAGAGGAAACTAATTGGGCTGTCCACATGCACAACCCTCTATTCCCTGCTTTAGTTGCAGATGATTCCTAACAACAAGCAATGAGAATGTTCCAATGAGAAATGTTGAGTAAAGACCCCCTGACTCCTGGATGTGTGTGTGTGCTGTGTATATGTAAGTTTGTGTGTGTGTGTATGTTTTGTGCATGTGTGTGTGTACATGCGTGTGTGTTTTGGGGTGACCAGCTATGTGTACTTTCTCAGGGTTAAGCCGAGGTAAACACAGATAATGGACATGTGAGGGAGTTGATCAAAGACGTTCTAGAGCTGTGCACCTAGTACCAAGCAGTGAGAAACTCACAGATGTTGTCTAGCTCAGCCATTCTGCTGCCGTTTGCAATGCCTTGCTGTTGGTTTAGTTGGTTTGTTTAGTGTGCGTGTGCATATAAGATATGATGGTGCAGCTGCCATTGCTTCCTCTCCCTCATTTTCTTCCTCGCACTCCGTCTTTCTCTCTCGCCCACGTGTAGTCTCCAGACTCCAGACTCCCCTCTCCAATCTAATTTCCCCATCTCTTCTCTTCCTCTCTGGCATGTGTAATTGTATTAATATAATTCAATCTGCAGCGCTACGAAGTGACTCATAATGACCCATGACTTTCAATTAAGGCTTCGCCCCCTGTGGTTCACGGGATCAGCTGGCATATATTTAAAAGGCTGTCATTAGGAAGGTACATTTAATCAAATCAAATTTTATTGGCCACATGCGCCGAATACAACAGGTGCAGACATTACAGTGAAATGCTTACTTACAGCCCTTAACCAACAGTGTATTTATTTTTAATAAAAAGGTAAAATAAAACAACAACAAAAAAGTGTTGAGAAAAAAAGAGCAGAAGTAAAATAAAATAACAGTAGGGAGGCTATATATACAGGGGGGTACCGGTGCAGAGTCAATGTGCGGGGACACCGGCTAGTTGAGGTAGTTGAAGTAATATGTACATGTGGGTAGAGTGAAAGTGACTATGCATAAATAATTAACAGAGTAGCAGCAGTGTAAAAAGATGGGGTGGGGGGTGGGGGTGGGGGGGGCAGTGCAAATAGTCCGGGTAGCCATGATTAGCTGTTCAGGAGTCTTATGGCTTGGGGGTATAAGCTGTTGAGAAGTCTTTTGGACCTAGACTTGGCACTCCGGTACCGCTTGCCGGAACAGTCTATGGCTGGAGTCTTTGACAATTTTGAGGGCCTTCCTCTGACACCGCCTGGTATAGAGGTCCTGGATGGCAGGAAGCTTGGCCCCCGTGATGTAATGGGCCGTACGCACTACCCTCTGTAGTGCCTTGCGGTCAGAGGCCAAGCAGTTGCCATACCAGGCGGTGATGCAACCAGTCAGGATGCTCTCAATGGTGCAGCTGTAGAATTTTTTGAGGATCTGAGGACCCATGCCAAATCTTTTCAGTCTCCTGAGGGGGACTGTCTTGGTGTGTTTGGACCATGATCGTTCGTTGGTGATGTGGACACCAAGGAACTTGAAGCTCTCAACCTGTTCCACTACAGCCCCGTCGATGAGAATGGGGGCGTGCTCAGTCCTCTTCTTTTTCCTGTAGTCCACAATCATCTCCTTTGTTTTGGTCACGTTGAGGGAGAGGTTGTTATCCTGGCACCACACGGCCAGGTCTCTGACCTCCTCCCTATAGGCTGTCTCATCGTTGTCGGTGATCAGGCCTACCACTGTTGTGTCGTCGGCAAACTTAATGATGTGTTGGAGTCGTGCCTGGCCATGCAATCATGGGTGAACAGGGAGTACAGGAGGGGACTGAGCACGCACCCCTGAGGGGCCCCCGTGTTGAGGATCAGTGTGGCAGATGTGTTGTTACCTTCTCTTACCACCTGGGGGCGGCCCGTCAGGAAGTCCAGGATCCAGTTGCAGAGGGAGTTGTTTAGTCCCAGGATCCTTAGCTTAGTGATGAGCTTTGAGGGCACTATGGTGTTGAATGCTGAGCTGTAGTCAATGAATAGCATTCTCACGTAGGTGTTCCTCTTGTCCAGGTGGGAAAGGGCAGTGTGGAGTGCAATAGAGATTGCGTCATCTGTGGATCTGTTGGGTAGCACTTCATGGCTACAGACGTCAGTGCTACGGGTCGGTAGTCATTTAGGCAGGTTATCTTAGTGTCCTTGGGCACGGGGACTATGGTGGTCTGCTTGAAACATGTTGGTATTACAGACTCAGTCAGGGACATGAAAATGTCAGTGAAGACACTTGCCAGTTGGTCAGCACATGCTCGGAGTACATGTCCTGGTAATCCGTCTGGACCTGCTTAAAAGTCTTACTCACATCGGCTACGGAGAGCGTGATCACATAGTCATCCGGAACAGCTGGTGCTCTCATGCATGCTTCAGTGTTGCTTGCCTCGAAGCGAGCATAGAAGTGGTTTAGCTCGTCTGGAAGTATTGTGTCACTGGGCAGCTCGCGTCTGTGCTTCCATTTGTAGTCTGTAATAGTTTTCAAGCCCTGCCACATTACATTTACATTTTAGTCATTTAGCAGACGCTCTTATCCAGAGCGACTTACAGGAGCAATTAGGGTTAAGTGCCTTGCTCAAGGGCACATTTACGTCATTTAGCAGACGCTCTTATCCAGAGCGACTTACAAATTGGTGCATTCACCCTATAGCCAGTGGGATAACCACTTTCCATTCCATATTTTTTTTTTTTTTGGGGGGGGGGGGGGGGGGGGGGTAGAAGGATTACTTTATCCTATCCCAGGTATTCCTTAAAGAGGTGGGGTTTCAAATGTCTCCGGAAGGTGGTGAGTGACTCCGCTGTCCTGGCGTCATGAGGGAGCTTGTTCCACCATTGGGGTGCCAGAGCAGCGAACAGTTTTGACTGGGCTGAGCGGGAACTATGCTTCCGCAGAGGAAGGGGAGCCAGCAGGCCAGAGGTGGATGAACGCAATGCCCTCGTTTGGGTGTAGGGACTGATCAGAGCCTGAAGGTACGGAGGTGCCGTTCCCCTCACTGCTCCATAGGCAAGCACCATGGTCTTGTAACGGATGCGAGCTTCAACTGGAAGCCAGTGGAGTGTGCGGAGGAGGGGGGTGACGTGAGAGAACTTGGGAAGGTTGAACACCAGACGGGCTGCGGCATTCTGGATGAGTTGTAGGGGTTTAATGGCACGGTTAGGGAGCCCAGCCAACAGCGAGTTGCAGTAATCCAGACGGGAGATGACAAGTGCCTGGATTAGGACCTGTGCCGCTTCCTGTGTAAGGCAGGGTCGTACTCTCCGAATGTTGTAGAGCATGAACCTGCAGGATCGGGTCACCGCCTTGATGTTAGCGGAGAACGACAGGGTGTTGTCCAGGGTCACGCCAAGGCTCTTCGCACTCTGGGAGGAGGACACAACGGAGTTGTCAACCGTGATGGCGAGATCATGGAACGGGCAGTCCTTCCCCGGGAGGAAGAGCAGCTCCGTCTTGCCAGGGTTCAGCTTGAGGTGGTGATCCGTCATCCATACTGATATGTCTGCCAGACATGCAGAGATGCGATTCGCCACCTGGTTATCAGAAGGGGGAAAGGAGAAGATTAGTTGTGTATCGTCAGCGTAGCAATGATAGGAGAGGCCATGTGAGGATATGACAGAGCCAAGTGACTTGGTGTATAGGGAGAAAAGGAGAGGGCCTAGAACTGAGCCCTGGGGGACACCAGTGGTGAGAGCACGTGGTGCGGAGACAGCTTCTCGCCACGCCACTTGGTAGGAGCGACCGGTCAGGTAGGACGCAATCCAGGAGTGAGCCGCGCCGGAGATGCCCAGCTCGGAGAGGGTGGAGAGGAGGATCTGATGGTTCACAGTATCAAAGGCAGCAGACAGGTCTAGAAGGACAAGAGCAGAGGAGAGAGAGTTAGCTTTAGCAGTGCGGAGAGCCTCCGTGACACAGAGAAGAGCAGTCTCAGTTGAATGACCAGTCCTGAAACCTGACTGGTTTGGATCAAGAAGGTCATTCTGAGAGAGATAGCAAGAGAGTTGGCTAAAGACGGCACGCTCAATAGTTTTGGAGAGAAAAGAAAGAAGGGATACTGGTCTGTAGTTGTTGACATCAGTGGGATCGAGTGTTGGTTTTTTGAGAAGGGGTGCAACTCTCGCTCTCTTGAAGACGGAAGGGACATAGCCAGCGGTCAAGGATGAGTTGATCAGCGAGGTGAGGTAGGGGAGAAGGTCACCGGAGATGGTCTGGAGAAGAGAGGAGGGGATGGGGTCAAGCGGGCAGGTTGTTGGGCGGCCTGCAGTCACTAGTCGCAAGATTTTATCTGGAGAGAGAGGGGAGAAAGAAGTCAAAGCATAGGGTAGGGCAGTGTGAGCAGGACCAGCAGTGTCATTAGACTTAACAAACGAGGATCGGATGTCGTCAACCTTCTTTTCAAAGTGGTTGACGAAGTCATCCACAGAGAGGGAGGAGGGGGGGGTGGGGGGGAGGATTCAGCAGTGAGGAGAATGTGGCAAAGAGCTTCCTAGGGTTAGAGGCAGATGCTTGGAATTTAGAGTGGTAGAAAGTGGCCTTAGCAGCTGAAACAGATGAAGAAAATGTAGAGAGGAGGGAGTGAAAAGATGCCAGGTCGGCAGGGAGTTTAGTTTTCTTCCATTTCCGCTCAGCTGCCCGGAGCTCTGTTCTGTGAGCTCGCAATGAGTCGTCAAGCCACGGAGCTGGAGGGGAGGACCGAGCCGGCCGGGAGGATAGGGGAGGATAGGGGACACAGGGAGTCAAAGGATGCAGAAAGGGAGGAGAGGAGGGTTGAGGAGGCAGAATCAGGTGTAGTACGATTCAATCTTAGTCCTGTATTGACTCTTTGCCTGTTTGATGGTTCGTCAGAGGGCATAGCGGGATTTCTTATAAGTGTCCGGCAGCTCTACCCTTTAGCTCAGTGCGGATGTTTCCTGTAATCCATGGCTTCTGGTTGGGGTATGTACGTACGGTCACTGTGGGGACGACATCATCGATGCACTTATTGATGAAGCCAGTGACTGATGTGGTGTACTCCTCAGTGCTATCTGAAGAATCCCGGAACATGTTCCAGTCTGTGCTAGCAAAACAGTCCTGTAGCTTAGCATCTGCGTCATCTGACCACCTGTTTATTAACCAAGTCACTGGTGCTTCCTGCTTTAGTTTTTGCTTATAAGCAGGAATCAGGAGGATAGAGTTATGGTCAGATTTGCCAAATGGAGGGCGAGGGAGAGCTTTGTATGCATCTCTGCGTGTGGAGCAAAGGTGGTCTAGAGTTTTTTTTCCTCTGGTTGCACATTTAACATGCTGGTAGAAATTAGGTAGAACGGATTTAAGTTTCCCTGCATTAAAGTCCCCGGCCACTAGGAGCGCTGCTTCTGGATGAGCGTTTTCCTGTTCACTTATGGCCTTATACAGCTCATTCAGTGCAATCTTAATGCCAGCATTGGTTTGTGGTGGTAAATAGACAGCTATGAAAAATATAGATGAAAACTCTCTTGGTAAATAGTGTGGTCTACAGCTTATCATAAGATACTCTACCTCAGGCGAGTAAAACCTCGAGACTTCCTTAGTATTTATTTTGTGCACCAGCTGTTGTTTACAAATATACACAGACCGCCACCCCTTGTCTTACCGGAGTCAGCCGTTCTATCCTACCAATGTAGCGTATAGCTCGCTAGCTGTATGTTGTCCATGTCGTCGTTCAGCCACGACTCGGTGAAACATAAGATATTACAGTTTTTAATGTCCTGTTGGTAGGATAACCGTAATCTGAGGTCATCCAATTTATTCTCAAATGATTGAAGATTGGCTAATAGGATTGATGGGAGAGTCAGTTTACTCGCTCGCCGTCGGATCCTTACAAGGCACCCCGACCTACGTCCACGATATCTCCGTCTCTTTCTCATGCGAATGACAGGGATTTGGGCCTTGTCGGATGTCTGTAGGATATCCTTCGCGGCCGCCTCGTTGAAGAAAAAATCGCTGTCCTGATATCCAGAAGCTCTTTTTGGTTATAAGAGATGATGGCAGAAACATTATGTACAAAATAAATTACAAATAACATGGAAAAACATGCATAATAGTACAATTGGTTAGAGGGCTGTAAAACGGCAGCCATCTTCTCTGGCGCCATTCCTTACTGTAGCTGTTATGGTGATGTGATATCCATCGTTTCCGGCCATGCGTTATTATAACATGTCAGTCTCCACATCATCAGCCCCAGTTGACCAGTTTACTGGTTTTAAAACATGGTGTTTGTAGATTGTAGATCACTCATGTTCTTGAATGTTATGGAAATAGTGTGTGTGTGTGTGTTTTCTTGTCATTATTGTAAAGAGGCTCACATGTGTGTTTGACTTTGAACCCACGGAAACAGCCATAAACCTGTCTGGTACTCCTGACCTTGTTAGTCTTATTTACTGTTGTGAGGTGATGGGCTCCCCACTCTGGCCTAGTTTCCTCTGTGCCTGCCTGTGAGCATATTGAAGTGATGTTCTACGTGTCACCCAGTACTGATGAGCATTTACATCATGCCTTTAAATATCACGTCACAGTGAACTGCTCTCATTTAGCTCAAAGGCCTTCATTAGAGAAGGACAACTTTAAAGTAACTTTACTGCCACCATTAAAGGCTCTGAGATTCCTCAAAAGGAGGTTGGTGGAAGTTCAGCTGGAGAGAGAGAGACTCATTAAGAATCTTCGTCCAGCTCTGGCCAGCCTCGGTTTCTCATCTTCCCTCGGTTTCTCATCTTCCCTCGGTTTCTCTTTGTCCATGTTACTCGTTCTCTACCCTTCTATCGCTTTCCTTCCTCTCCCTTTCCTTCCTCTGTCGCTCTCTTTCCGTCTCCCCCCTCTCTCTATTTATTTTCTGTCCCTGTGTTTTTAGTAAGGATCTGTGTGTAATTGCCTGTAGGGTCTGCAGCCTCACGCTTTCCTCAGCAATTATCAACAGCATTCTTCCGCTCGCAAATGAGCTATTTAAGCCTCAAGGTCAGCGAGCAGAATGCAGATTGCCCACCGTCACATTAAGGATAGGAGTGTCAGGGATAGGGATGCCCCTGCTCCCATGGCGACATCCCAGGGACTAGCCACAGTAGCTGTCTGTGTGGTAGCAGAGACACTGTCAGTCGGATCCTGTGTTTCAGATGACAGTCATACAATGTGTCACAACTCACTCCCTGCAAGTCTCTGGCTCACGGCTGAACTGGAGGCAAGTAGGGCCGGTGTGGATAGATGGCTGGGGATAGAGCCATGACTGTACAAGATAGAGACACCAGTGGATAGAAACTCATCTGCTCTAGATCACACATTGCTTTGCTGTCAGTGTTTGGGGATTATTTATGGAGTGCTCCAGCTGGTTGTTATGGATACATGATCAGGTTCCTGTGTGGATTGGCTGTCATTTTAATTGATGGCCTTGCCGTCCAATGCGGTGCCTGTGTGCTGTAGTGTATTCCTGTGATATACTCTGATGGTAAACAGCCTACTTCTAATCTAAGCACACAGTCTTTGCCCAGCGCCATCGTCCCAGTGTGTACTTCTTGCCGATACAGGACATTTGTTACCGGGCAGAAAGATGCTTCCTCTGTTCTCTCCACAGTCATCAAAGCAGAATGTGCAAAGGGAAGACTGCCACTTGCAATTTGTTCATAGACTTAGTCTTCAAAAGTGTTTTGTTCTTTGTGAATTATTAAGGGATTTGTGAAGGTAGGAAACGGACAAAGAGATGACAATGAAAGTGGTTTAGAACCTACAGTGTTCCATGATAACACATTTAAAATGACAAAGCAATCATAAGGATTGATACAGGTTGCACTGTTTATATTGCACTGAAATTGATTCCCGCCTGCCAGGTTCAAGTTCACACTCAAACTCTCATTAAAACAATGCTCCAGGCTCTGAGTGACTGTGTCCTCCTAAGTAGCAGGTATTTTTTCACTGGCACAAATTTGCATGGAAATTGTGTGAATGTGTGCTTATTTGCTAAATTGCTTTGGCATTTATATTTTGCTGTCGATTTAATGTAGCTATTTAAATGGGTTCAATATGAAAAGCACACTGAAGGTTGTGTGTTATTCGTATTATTGGATATTACATCTAAAAGCTTTGAATAAGCCTCTAAAAGTTTTGAAATCTCAGTTTTCCCATCCCTGTTGCCTCATTCAAAGCCCTCATAAAAACCAGGGGCTCTGGTTTCTTGGCAGCTCCAACTGGAACAAACGACACAAAATGGCACCCAGATGGAACATTTTCCTACTTAGTCGGATGAAACTGTATCCCTTGTCAGTGTTGTGGTGATTTTAAATGGCCACCGAGGATCTCTCCCTCTCTGTTAGACAATAACACAGGGGAGAAGTTGTCATTACCAACAAATAGTTATCACGGGTCACTGGTAGAACACAATGAGAAACAGTCGTTTCACAGGCTTCACTACGTTCTTATCTCTTTTCAACACAAATATGTTTAAAACAAAACAGAGGTTGTATTTCAACCAGTTGGCCAGTGTTGATATTCAGTGTTATTTCAGTGGCTCACAGACTTCAATTATCTTTTCCAGGTTGCCAACTCTGACTAGAGAGAAGTCATTCCATGACCCTGAACTACTACAGCGATGGAAAAGAAAAGTGGTAAGTAAACCCACATAAAAAGACTAGATTAATATAGAATTCTGTAGTTTTTATTTATCCCTTATTTTACCAGGTAAGTTGACTGAGAACACATTCTCAACCTGGAGAATAGTTACACAGGAGAGGAGGAAGGAGCCAATTGGAAGCTGGGGATGATGGCCAGATTGGCAATTTAGCCAGGACAAACACACCTACAATAAGTGCCATGGGATCTTTAGCGACCACAGAGAGTCAGGACACCCGTTTAACATCCCATCCAAAAGACAGCGCCTTACAAAGGGCAATGTCCCCAATCACTGCCCTGGGGAATTGGGATATTTTTGGGGGACCAGAGGAAAGAGTGCCACCTACTGGCCATCCAACACCACTTCCATCAGCATCTAGTCTCCCATCCAGGGACTGACTAGAACCAACCCTGCTTAGCTTCAGAGGCTAGCCAGCAGTGGGATGCAGGGTGGTATGCTATGGTAGTGAACGGTAGAATCCTATACTCCACACTATAGTATCCCTCGATCGTGTAGCGCTTACTATATTTTATTGACCAAAGGCCGGCAGGTGGTGATATTGAGTCTTCTGTACTTTTTCAATGCTAGAACATGAACGGTTCGGTACCAGAATTTGTTACTTTCGGTACTTCTGTCAAATTTGTCTCAAGTCATATACAGATTGAGATGATTGAGTATGTCTAGTAATTTGTCTAAATCTTCTCAAGGGGGCAGTAGCTAGCCAGGCTGCGCTTGCGCGAGACACTTTTGAGAAGCAAGCAAGAACATTGAAAATGCCGACAGCATGGCTTCTAACGAAAAACATACCTCCACACCCGCAGCTTGATAAAACTGGCTCCAGAAGTGAACTATGGGAAAACTTTGATTACAGACCAGACGAGGGCCAGCCCACCGAAACAACAGAGCAAAAGGTGTTACAAAGCAGTGTAAGGGAGGTTTAGTTCCAAAACAAAAAACACAATTTTACAGATGACATTTACATTGTAACGTTGTCGTTATTCTACTAAATTTGAATGTTTTTTTAATGACAATGACACACATATATTCAGCATGGCATTCATGTGAGCATTATAGACTGAACAAAAATATATAACGCAATATGTAAAGTGTTGGTCCTATGTTTCATGAGCTGAAATAAAAAATCCCAGACATTTTCTACATGCACAAAAAGCTTATTTCTCTCAAATTTTGTGCACACATTTGTTTCCATCCATGTTAGTGAGCATTTCTCCTTAGCCAAGATAATCCATCCACCCGACAGGTGTGGCATATCAAGAAACTGATTAAACAGCATGATCTTTACACAGGTGCACCTTGTGCTGGGGACAATAAAAGGCCACTCTAAAATGTGCAGTTTTGTCACACAATACAATGCCACAGATGTCTCAAGTTTTGAGGGAGCATGCAATTGGCATGCTGACTGCAGGGATGTCCACCAGAGCTGTTGCCAGAGTATTTCTGTCTGTATTAAAGCCATTTTGTGGGGGGGAAATCATTCTGATTGCCAGGGCCTGGCTCCCCAGTGGGTTGGCCTGGCTGCCAAGTGGGTGGGCCTATGCCTTCCAAGGTCCACCCAGGGCTGCACCCCTGCCCATTCATGTGAAATCCATAGATTAGGGCCTAATTAATTTATTTCAATTGACTGATTTCCTTATATGAACTGTAAAATCGTTGAAATGTTTGCCTGTTGAGTTTACATTTCTATTCGGTATATGATTACACAACCCAAAAGTAATGTGAAATACACTTAACTTGACAGCAATATATTTAGACTACTTCGCATTTGTCTGGGCTTGCTAGCAATAGCCACTAGCGCCAGCCAGCAGCCCTGGGCACCCTGGGAAGTGAAATGCACTCTGGGAATCATAGAATGCTGTGTCAATTCTATTGTATTTCTATGGCGTGTTGACTGCAATATACAGTGCATTCGGAAAGTATTCAGACCCCTTTACTTCTTTCACATTTTGTTACTTTACAGCCTTATTCTAAAATTGATTAAATAGTTTTTTTCCCTCATCAATCTACACACAATACCCCACAATGACAAAGCAAAAACAGATTTTTCCAGAGATGTTCCATCGGGTTCAAGTCCGGGCTCTGGCTGGGCCACTCAAGGACATTGAGACTTGTCCCGAAGCCACTCCTGCGTTGTCTTGGCTGTGTGCTTAGGGTCAATGTCCTGTTGCAAGGTGAACCTTCGCCTCAGTCTGAAATCCTGAACGCTCTCAAGCAGGTTTTCATCAAGGATCGCTCTGTACTTTGCTCCATTCATCTTTGCCTCGATCCTGACTAGTCTCCAGACCATGCCGCTGAAAAACATCCCCACAGCATGATGCTGCCACCACCATGCTTCACCGTAGTGATGGTGCCAGATTTCTCCTGGTCTGAGAGTCTTTAGGGGCCTTTTGGCAAACTCCAAGCGGGCTGTCATATGCCTTTTACTGAGGAGTGGCTTCCGTCTGGCCACTCTACCACAAAGGCCTGATTGGTGGAGTGTTGCAGAGATGGTTGTCCTTCTGGAAGGTTCTCCCATCTACACAGAGTAACAATAGAGCTCTGTCAGAGTGACCATCGGGTTCTTGGTCACCTCCCTGACCAAGGCCCTTCTCCCCCGAATTCTCAGTTTGGCCGGATGGCCAGCTCTAGGAAGAGTCTTACTGGTTCCAAACCTATTCCATTTAAGAATGATAGAGGCCACTGTGTCCTTGGGGACCTTCAGTGCTGCAGAAATGTTTTGGTATCCTTCCCCAGATCTGTGCCTCAACACAATCCTGTCTCAGAGCTGTAGGGTCAATTCCTTCGACCTCATAGCTTGGTTTTTGCTCTGACATGCACTGTCAACTGTGGGACCTTATATAGACAGTTGTGTGCCTTTCCAAATCATGCCCAATCAATTACATTTAACACAGGTGGACTCCAATCAAGTTGTATAAACATCTCAAGGATGATCAATGGAAACAGGATGCACCTGAGCTCAATTTCGAGTCTCATAGCTTCAGAAATGAGCTTCAAAGTATGTTGTTTTGGAACTAAACTATTCATTTAATACATGAAATGAGTTAGCTGTAATGATTTATAGGTCTAATGTCATTTGACCAAATATTATGGCCATAGATCAGCAAATTAACCCTGATATGTATTACATTTTAGAACAGTTTAGATGTAATTGTACAATTATTTTGTCTGCTCTGAGCCTCCTATATGGTTTTGCATATGGAAAATTGAAGGTATGTTTGATTATTTAGCAAGAAATTGATTATAGAATAGAAGACATTGTATGTGTTCTACCAGTTAACATTGTTCAATGTTTTAAAAAAATAAGCCCAGTGGTTATTCTGTGACTTTAGCCTATACGTTTTATTTTGCCGCGGTATCGTTTCGGTATTGAGTATCGTTTTGGTATTGAGTATCGTTTTGGTATAGAGTATTATGATCCTAATCCTGGTATTGGTATCAAAGTCAAAAATCTGGTATTGTGACAACACTAAATCTTACCATCCAGAAGCAGTGTATGTAGCCGGCAATACACTCGTATCCATAACATTCTCCATTCAGGCTGAAAATTTGCCACCATGCTATAGTGCTAATGCCTATGAATTCTAGTCCCGGAGGTTGCTTATAACGTTCAGCCAATCAGGTTTAACGTGGGGCGCAACATCAGGAAGTTGCATTAGCCACTAGCATGGTGGTGGAAAATGGTGTTTCAAAGTAAGCATATTTTGGACAGTAAGATGAAACGACAATATCGCCATCTGCCGGCCTTTGGGCTAAATATTTTGTATACTGTGTAGAATACTACACACTGTAGTATCCCTCGATCATGTAGTGTTTGTTAGCATTTCTAGATCGATTAGACTACTAGTTAGCTTTGTCGATGCCATTTTGATTTGAACGTGCTGTCCTTGGGGATATCATGCCAGATATTTTCTCTGAGGTTCCTTTTTTACTTTCTGTACTTCTAAAATGGTTACACACACAGTGCTTTAATACATTTCCTGCAAGATTGTAATTGATTGAGGTTTAGGTGAGGGTTATGGTGATGCCGGTCTACTGTGGGACTCCAGTTAAAGAACAGGCGGAGGCAGAGATGTAGTTCAGATTAAGAGTGTTTATAGATTCAGGTAATGGAGATGATAAATGGCAGGGAATGAGTGACAGTTGTTGACATGCGACTCGTCTTGAATTGAGACTTGGTACAGTGAGGGAATTAAGTATTTGATCCCCTGCTGATTTTGTATGTTTGCCCACTGACAAAGACATGATCAGTCTATCATTTTAATGGTAGGTTTATTTGAACAGTGAGAGACAGAATAACAACAAAAAAATCCAGAAAAACGCATGTCAAAAATGTTATAAATTGATTTGCATTTTAATGAGGGAAATAAGTATTTGACCCCTCTGCAAAACATGACTTAGTACTTGGTGGCAAAACCCTTTTTGGCAATCACAGAGGTCAGACGTTTCTTGTAGTTGGCCACCAGGTTTGCACACATCACAGGAGGGATTTTGTCCCACTCCTCTTTGCAGATCTTCTCCAAGTCATTAAGGTTTCGAGGCTGACGTTTGGCAACTCAAACCTTCAGCTCCCTCCACAGATTTTCTATGGGATTAAGGTCTGGAGACTGGCTAGGCCACTCCAGGACCTTAATGTGCTTCTTCTTGAGCCACTCCTTTGTTGCCTTGGCCGTGTGTTTTGGGTCATTGTCATGCTGGAATACCCATCCACGACCCATTTTCAATGCCCTGGCTGAGGGAAGGAGGTTCTCACCCAAGATTTGACGGTACATTGCCCTGTCCATCGTCCCTTTGATGCGGTGAAGTTGTCCTGTCCCCTTAGCAGAAAAACACCCCCAAAGCATAATGTTTCCACCTCCATGTTTGACGGTGGGGATGGTGTTCTTGGGGTCATAGGCAGCATTCCTCCTCCTCCAAACATGGCGAGTTGAGTTGATGCCAAAGAGCTCGATTTTGGTCTCATCTGACCACAACACTTTCACCCAGTTCTCCTCTGAATCATTCAGATGTTCATTGGCAAACTTCAGACGGGCCTGTATATGTGCTTTCTTGAGCAGTGGAACCTTGCAGGCGCTGCAGGATTTCAGTCCTTCACGGCGTAGTGTGTTACCAATTGTTTTCTTGGTGACTATGGTCCCAACTGCCTTGAGATCATTGACAAGATCCTCCCGTGTAATTCTGGGCTGATTCCTCACCGTTCTCATGATCATTGCAACTCCATGAGGTGAGATCTTGCATGGAGCCCCGGGCCGAGGGAGATTGACAGTTCTTTTGTGTTTCTTCCATTTACGAATAATCGCACCAACTGTTGTCACTTTCTCACCAAGCTGCTTGGCGATGGTCTTGTAGCCCATTCCAGCCTTGTGTAGGTCTACAATCTTGTCCCTGACATCCTTGGAGAGCTGTTTGGTCTTGGCCATGGTGGAGAGTTTGGAATCTGATTGATTGAATGCTTCTATGGACAGGTGTCTTTTATACAGGTAACAAGCTGAGATTAGGAGCACTCCCTTTAAGAGTGTGCTCCAAATCTCAGCTCGTTACCTCTATAAAAGACACCTGGGAGCCAGAAATCTTTCTGATTGAGAGGGGGTCAAATACTTATTTCCCTCATTAAAATGCAAATCAATTTATAACATTTTTGACATGTGTTTTTCAGGATTCTTTTGTTGTTATTCGGTCTCTCACTGTTCAAATAAACCTACCATTAAAATTATAGACTGATCATTTCTTTGTCAGTGGGCAAATGTACAAAATCAGCAGGGGATCTAATACTTTTTTCCCACACTGTAGGCTTTGTATGCAGTATGGTTTATCTAAAAGGAGACAAAGGTGCAAATAATAACGGGCAATAACAGCAATGAACATACATCATTAAATTGGCTGTTAATCATTGACAATCATTGACAAATGAAATAAGCATATAAATGGGTAGTCATGCATAAATATAGCAGCAGTTAACAATTAATGGCCAGAAAGGGGGTGCAATAGCATGCGGCATGGTAGGACAAAGATATTACATTTACATTTTAGTCATTTAGCAGACGCTCTTATCCAGAGCGACTTACAGTTAGTGAATACATATTTTTTTTTATACTGGCCCCCCGTGGGAATCGAACCCACAACCCTGCCGTTGCAAACGCCATGCTCTATCAACTGAGCTACATCCCTGCCGGCCATTCCCTCCCCTACCCTGGACGACTTGTGCGCCGCCCATGAGTCTCCCGGTTGCGGCCGCCGGCGGCGACAGAGCCTGGATTCGAACCAGGATCTCTAGTGGCACAGTTAGCACTGCAATGCAGTGCCTTAGACCACTGCGCCACTCAGGAGATAGGAAGATATAGCAGGCTAATAGCAGGCTAATTTATCAATGTCTACATAGCATGGCAAGCAAACCATAAAAACTAACAAAAGTAGGAAGCCTAGCAATAAAGCACCTAGTTAGCATAAAAGGCAATGCACAAAAAGCACAACAACTATTAACGTGACCATTAACACTACAAGTACCAAAGAGAACAAATCAAGGGACTCAAAATGGCTGTTTGACTGAGCCGATAGCATTTACATTTTACATTTTCGTCATTTAGCAGACGCTCTTATCCAGAGCGACTTACAAATTGGTGCATTCACCTTATGATAGGCAGTGGGACAACCACTTTACAATTATTTTTATTTTATTTTTTGGGGTGGGGTAAGGGGGGGTAGAAGGATTACTTTATCCTATCCCAGGTATTCCTTAAAGAGGTGTGGTTTCAAGTGTCTCCGGAAGGTGGTGAGTGACTCCGCTGTCCAGGCGTCGTGAGGGAGCTTGTTCCACCATTGGGGTGCCATTTCACAGCCATTAGCGACCAATATCAACTATAAAAAACAAACAATGATGAGGGAGTCCTCTTCTTATCCTCTTCTATAAGATAAAAAGTTTGTACTCACAGTTCAATGACACATACTGGTTGTGGTTTGTGAGAGTTGTTTGTCGTGCTCAACTACTCAGCATTGTCTGTGTGAAGGACCCGGAATGAAAGGCGACACTCTCGAACCTGCCGTACCTTGCCTAGAGATGGGTAGAAGGCACACCTGCCACGAATACCCTCCCCCGCATCCACGTCACCGAGCAGGGAATTATGTACAAATATAAAAAACCAACTAGCAGTTCCTTTTGGCTTTACCAGTATAAATCATCAACAATCATCAGACAGCCAATAATACATACCCAGATAGTGGCTTGCTCTTCTCAGACAGTCATAAATATGCTAGGTATGTGAAATGATCCTCTTTGATAATATGATATATGACTTGAAGTCCAGCATTTTTTGGGGGGGTGTTGGGGGGGGGGGGGGTATGATATTTGTGCGTCTGTTACTTTCTCACTCATCATTATTCACGATTCATTCAGGATTATCCATAGCATCCACATTAATGTAGAAGTGTTAAATTCTTATTTACAATAAACGTGACTCCAAAATGACACAATACATTATTTACCATTCATTTCTACTGGGCACAAAATTATCTGAAACACAACCAAAACAAACAGCAAATGCATCCAACAAGTTTATACAGTCACAGGTTTAATGTAGTCATTGCGTGCTAGGAATATTGGACCAAATAATTAACTTTATACTACTTTAATATACATATAAATGAATTTGTCCCAATCCTTTTGGTCCCGTAAAATGGGGGGACAATGTACAAAAAGTACTGTAAATGCTAAACGGTTCACACAATATGGATGAATATACCCTCAAATTACAGCTGACAGGCTGCCCTTTAGCCTCATAGTCATAGTATCATCTCTAATCCAAAGTGCTGGAGTACAGAGCCAAAACAACAAATCTGTGTCACTGTCCCAATACTTTTGGAGTTCACTGTATATCACCCATAGCCAGGGAAGTAGGGGTGATGAGGGTGCTGCAGCATCCCTTGAAAAATAAGAATAAAAAATAATTTCACAATAGTGCGCTGGGCCTTTACTAGTATTAGTGGACCGATATAGATGTCTGTAGCACGAGCAAAACATTTTTTTCAGCTTCTCCACTTTGGCAAAAAAAGGTAATTGTAAGAGTTGTTGCCCTGTACCATTTCTCTGCGATTGTCATTCTAATGGTATCCAGAAAGAACAAAACCCTGTCCTCAAACATTTACATCAAAAGGTGAAAAGTTATGGGCAAAGACACAAAACATCAAATTAAATATTTTTCTTGATAAAATAACATGGAAAACAACCACTTTTTTGTGCAGTATTAATTTACCATCCTTACAAACCACTTAATGTAAATTTACATTACTGTATTGTACATAGGCTGGTCATCTAGGTTTGTACCAAGGTCCCATTTAGCTCAGTTGGTAGAGCATGGCGCTTGCAACCTCAGGGTTGTGGGTTTTATTCCCATGGGGACAAGTAAGAAAATGTATGCACTCAATAATCTCGATAAGAGCGTCTACTAAACAGGAATGAATAGACCATTTCAGTTTTCACATTGAAATAAGTTTAATTCGCAAAGTATTTCAAGAAACTGGAAAACAGTATTTTTTTATTCCACAAGTATTATCAGATTAACTGTTTTGTACAGATAATTATCAGACTCAAGTTACAAATGCTGGTAAACACTCAAATACATTTAGTTTACATTTTTTCACAAAAGTAGTGCACTGGGCCTTCACTAGTCCTGTATTAGCAGACCAATACAGATGTCTTCAGCGCAGGAAAAAAAAAAATCTTCATCCCCCAAAAATCGAAGCACCCCCACCCCCGAACGACTTCCCGTGGCTATGGTGCCCCCCCCCCGGGATGAGCTTAATGTTTTGCTCAAGGCCGGACAGTACTGTACAGCATGTCCCTGAATGCATGGGGATGACTGTGAAAACTAAAAGCCCTGTCTTCATGTTTCAGCAAATGGCTACCCTAGAGCTGGGGCAGAGAGTGGAGATGGGAGTCAGAGGAAGCAGCTGCCCTACTCCGTAGAGACCCCCTACGGCTTCCACCTGGACCTTGATTTCCTCAAGTATGTGGACGATATCGAGAAAGGCAACACCATCAAGAGGGTGCACATCCAGCGCAAGGCCAGGTGCCCTCCTAAGTTCAGCACCCTTCCCAGGAACTTCAGCCTGCTTGGGCATGGAGCCTGGCCAGCCCCTAAGGACACCTGGTCCTCCACCTCCACCCTAGGGCCCAAGCCCCGGGGCAGAGTCACCGAGGTCCAGCAGATCTTGGATTTTAGACACAGTGATGGAGGTAGTGGCACATCGGGGGGTCATAGCCAGAACAGCAGGGTGCAGGGGGGTAGCTTAGCCTCTGCCAGGCCCAGTGAGGAGGCAGGTGCTGGGGCTCGGGTGTTAGGCGAACAGCTCCTGTGGAGGCCCAACCTCCTCCGGACGTCCAGCATGCCAGTCACCATCCCGCACAGGAAGGACTCTGAGTCTGGGGACGAAAGAACGGAGAACGGCTCATCTGAGAACGTGGTCTGTGCTGTGCCCCAGGACCGATTGGGGCTGCACCAGCAGATCACCGCAGCCCTGAAGAGGGTCAGAGAGCTGGAGGACATGGTGAGGACCATCCCAGAGCTCAAGTCCCAGATCTGCTCACTGAGGGTGGAGAGAGAGCAGCTAATCCTCAGGCTGCAGGACCAAACCAAACCCCAGCCTCCACACCCCCCACAAAGTGCCTCGCCCTCCCCAGCCCCAAGCACTGATCCTGGGCCAGCCTCTCAGCTGCCGGGTGCTGGAGCAGCAGTGGATCCCGGGAGAGCAGAGAGCACCGGGTCAGAGACAGAAATGCAACAGGAATCCTTAAAGAGTACCGCACAAGAAGGAGAACCAGATAGGCTTTTAGCAGCACAGGAACCAGAGAGACAGGCACAGACATCAGAGGGACCAGATAGACAAACATTTGTGAATCCATTAGCGCACACAGCGGAAAGGCAAACAGAGCAATCAGAGAACGTTACAATACTGAAAGCACCAGAACCTTTAGACAGTAGAGTGTTTGTGCAAGTCATAGAGGGAGTCAGTGTCAGTGGTGAGGGGGACCTTCATAGTATCAAACAGCTCCAGGCTAAGCTAGTAGCGCTAGATGCTAAGCTAAGTCAGGCTAGCGAAGACCTGGATAGAACGAACAGTCTCCTGAGACAACAGGTAGAGGAGAATAGGATGAAGGAGGAGAGGATACTACAGCTGAGCGAAGGAGGAATAGGAGGAGCGGAGGAGGTGTCCGGGGAGAGACAGACAAGTAGGAGGACCAGTGTGGACCAGCAGACCGAGACAGAGCGAGTGGGAAGTGTAAGTCAGGAGACAGAGACAGAGAGGGCTGATATGGTGGAGCAGGGCACAGATACAGAGAGGATAGTCATCTGTTTAACAAGAAAGAGGGCTGATATTGTGGACCAGGGGACGGAGACGGAGCAGTTTGACACTCAAGACCAGGTGACAGAGACAGAGATGGTAGTTGTATGTCCAGTCAGACCACGTGCTAACAGTGTGGATCAGGGAACAGAGACAGAGAGAGTGGATACGGTGGACCAGGTGACAGAGACACCGCCTGGAGACAGTTTAGACCAGGTGACGCAGACAGTAGTCAGTGTAGATCAGACGACAGAGACAGCACCTGAACGTGCAGTGAGACCAGCGAGACATAGGGCTAACAGTGTGGACCAGGGGACAGAGACACAGACAGTGGATACTATGAACAAGGTGACAGTGACAGAGACACAGACAGGAGTCAGTGTAGAACAGGTGACAGAGACACAAACACAGACAGCACCTGTACGTCCAGTGAGACCAGCAAGACATAGGGCTAACAGTGTGGACAGGAGAACAGAGACAGAAAGAGTGGGTACAGTTGACCAGGTGACAGAGACAGTGGTGGCACAGAGTGCATATCAGCAGACAGAGACAGAGAGAGACAGAGTTGAGACTAGCAATAACCCACATACAGAAATAGAGATTGAGAGTGCAGCCATAGTAAGTGCAGCCATAGAAAGTGCGGTCACAGAAATTGAGGAAGCAGAACGTGTAGTCTCATGCAGTGTGGTTAAAGATGGTGATATCACTGAGAGTGCAGTAAGTTTTGTGGTTGTAGAAAGTGTGGGCACAGATAATGTGGCCACAGAGAATGTGGTCACAGAGAATGTAGTCACAGAAAGTATGGTAACAAAGAGACAAGTAGTGGTAGTAGAGGAGACTGTAGTTGAACAAATTACAGTGACTGAAAGTGTGGTTACGCAGAGTACGACCACAGAGAGTACAGTCATAGAGAGTGCGGTCACAGAGAATTTGGAAACCGAGAGCGAGGTTGTAAAGACCACAG
The DNA here is from genome assembly GCF_964263955.1 of Coregonus lavaretus. Lineage (NCBI taxonomy): Eukaryota > Metazoa > Chordata > Actinopteri > Salmoniformes > Salmonidae > Coregonus > Coregonus lavaretus. The sequence continues at coordinate 62,136 of NW_028165268.1, forward strand.
TTACAGAGAGTATGGTCACAGAAAGTGCGGTCATAGAATCTCCAGCCCCAGAGAGCACAGCAGTAGCACCCACTCCCTCTTCCAGCCAGACCCAGATGGGTCAGAAGGAGTCTGAGCAGGCCCATCCCCAGTCACAGAACCCTAGTTGCGGGTCCAACCCAGTGAAGGCCCAGGCTCAGGCCCCTCGCCAGGGGTCTAACCCAGCCCTGGGCCAGGTGGTGACGCGCCTCACAGGGCTGATCAATGAGCAGTGGGCCCAGCTGGGTGGCAGCCAGGACAAGCCAGACAAGCAGGAGACCCCCAGCCCGAGTGCCCAAAAGCCTGCAGAGGGGCAGGGTATGCCCGCCACGGGGAAGCCTTCAGCGGGGAAGGCAGCGGGGAAGTCAGGGCTGTCTAAGATTAGCTCCATCCAGAGCCAGCTGGTCAGCTCCCTCAGTGCCCTGTCTGCCTTCTACTCACCTGGACAGAAGGCAGCCGCCAGCAAACAACAAGGTACGTCAATGTTTTTGTACAGTATCAATGTATTTAACATGATAGTAAGTACATATAAATTAGTATATGTGGTCCAGGCTGGAATCAAATCCACTGTATGTCCCACTGTCATTTTAAGATTCTCACTCACATGTCATCTCAGACTGGGCCTAAGTGAGCATTTTACTGTTAGTCTACACCTGTTGTTTACGAAGCATGTGACAAATAAAATGTGATTTGATTTGATGATATTCTGACAGTCCCAATCAAATGTTGATACACTTTAAACCCTCTTTTCCATCAAGCTCAGGCGTTGTTTACCATGAGATCACTCCTCTGGCCCAGGTCCAATAGCTTTATCTCCATGATACTGAGCTGTCTCCTGTCTTGGCACAAAGAGCCCATGGTTTCTGTCTACAGAGTGTCAGCTCACAGGGATCCTCCATTGACTGATAGGCCAGGGGCCTCCGTGTGTGTGATGGCTATTGATTGCGATGGCTAGTGGTGGAACACGTGTAGTGGAGCAGGCTAAATGACATTGTTGGACGACCTCCAAGAACAGATCAAATATGCAGTTTCTTCTCCGTCTCCCTTCTTCCCCGTTCCCTCCTTCTTCCCCCTCTCCCTCTCTTCTTCTCCTTGTTGTGTTTTGGCCCAGAAGTAGTAGTCCGCTACCACATATAGCTTATATTCATTTCAGTGGGGAGAGCATACACAACAGCGTGGCATTTGATTGTGACCCCCTGCTCTGTGTATCCAGCTATTGATTGGTCTGGAGAGCGTCACTGACATTTGAGAAAAGGTCTGGCTTAAATTGCATTGCTTACAAAACGCCCAGCTCGGGCCCACTTAATATTGGAAACAGAACCACTACAACCACATGAAGAGGCAGAGCCAACCAACCCAACATCCCCTCCCTCATCCCATCTATCTCATTGTCCCTCCAATACGGTATAGACAACACACACTCTCTGAAAAAAAGATACCAAATTGTACAGCCAGGCACCACACCCTCATTGGGTAATTTTTTCCCTAAATCATATCACAATAAACATGTTTTTATTTTTTGTATTTTACCCTAACGACGCTGGGCCAATTGTGTGCCGCCCTATGGGACTCCCGGTCACGGCTGGTTATGACACAGCCTGGGAATGAACCCGGGTCTGTAGTGACGCCTCAAGCACTGCGATACAGTGCCACTCGGAAGTCCTCACAATAAACTTTTACCAGTTGAATGAAATATTGTATTAAATTATGCAAAGTAGGTGATACTCATTAAATATGCACATATTTGCATATCGCGCAAATAAATGTTTCTGGACACTGGATGAAGTCAGCCTAAATATTTTAGTATCATTTTGTTAAGACACTTCAGGACCATAGGCCTCCCGAGTGACGCAGCAGTCTAAGGCGTCACTACAGACCCGCGTTCGATCCCAGGCTGTGTCACAACCGACCGGGAGTCCCATAGGGCGGCGCACAATTGGCCCAGCGTCGTCCGGGTTAGGGGAGGGTTTGGCGGGGGGGGGGGGGGGATTTACTTGGCTCATTGTGCTCTAGTGCCTGCAGGCTGACTTCGGTCGTCAGTTGAACAGTGTTTCTTCCAAAACATTGGTGCAGCTGGCTTCCGGGTTAAACGGGCGGGTGTTGAATGAGTTGACCTTCGCCTCTCCCGAGCCGGATGGGGAGCTGTAGCGATGAGACAAGGTCGCAATTGGATATCACGAAAAAGGGGGCAAAATACACACAAAAAATACACTCCAGGACTGGACTTGTCCAGAGCAGATTGTGGATTTCATCTTTCCATCTGTAAAATACTAAAGACAAAAGATGCATTTTTCCAAATAACATTTGATCTAGAATAACACATTTACAACATATCAACAATTCCCTCTGGGCAAGTCTGGAGAATATATCTATCGATAACCACACACATTTTGGTGATGCAGATGCTACTGAAGCTGAGCAAAATGTGTTGGCGTGTGGGAAGAGTCAGATTTTTGGGAAATGGCAGTTAAAGACAAGGACACTGAATTTAGACAACCAAACATATTCAGATTAAGATTCAGATCAACTTTATTATCCCACCAGGGGAAAATTCATTTGGTCATGTGCTTAAAAAGACGGTACATAAAACATGAAAACACAGAAACTACACAATATAATTAATTAAAAGTGCTACAGCTACACATTTAAAGTGAAAGTGCAATATGCTGTATACTCGAGGGACCAACAGACTATCTATTATACAGCCTAATGGCTGTTGGAATAAAAGAGTCCCCATATCTATCTGTTTTGATTTTATTTTTGAGAAGTTTCTTTTCCCTTGTCCGGCTGCTGCTGTAACTGAGTTTTGAGTGAAGGGGATGAGTACTGTCCTGTAAAGTGTTTCAAGTTTTAGGAGGATGAGTTTTGTGTACAGGTTGGTGGCTGATTCTTGATCTATACCAATTATCCTTCCCGCCGTCTTGAGCAAGCGGTGAAGCTTGACTTGGTCTTGCACTTGCATGTTTCCAAACACGCATACCAGACCAAAGGACAGGACACTCTGCTAATTTAGACCCAATTACCATCTCTTCAAAGTAAGTTACTAAATATAGTCCAGTTTGTAACATTCTCTATGAAATGGGCTTTTGAATTATGTGTAATGTAATGTAGTGAGGTTTGAAATTATTGATTGTAAAATGGTTAAAATTAATTCAAATGTTTTTTTTGTTTTTCTTAAGGGGGTAGATCAGCTTTAATATTGCAGATAGATTGTAACTTCCATCAATGTAATTGTCTGCATCACTTTCCATCCCCCATATGTTTTTTTTTCTCTCGCAAAAAATAATAATATATATATATATATACATACATACATACACATACATACACATACATACATATAAATACGTATACATACATATACATACATGCCCCACCACCCCTTCCCTAATTGGAGTAAACTAGTGAACAACAACGCTTAGGCCTCTCCTTCCAGCTTATACATACTACAGTGAGGAAAAAAAGTATTTGATTCCCTGCTGATTTTGTACGTTTGCCCACTGACAAAGAAATGATCAGTCTATAATTTTAATGGTAGGTTTATTTGAACAGTGAGAGACAGAATAACAACAACAAAATCCAGAAAAACGCATGTCAAAAATGTTATAAATTGATTTGCATTTTAATAAGGGAAATAAGTATTTGACCCCCTCTCAATCAGAAAGATTTCTGGCTCCCAGGTGTATTTTATACAGGTAACGAGCTGAGATTAGGAGCACACTCTTAAAGGGAGTGCTCCTAATCTCAGTTTGTTACCTGTATAAAAGACACCTGTCCACAGAAGCAATCAATCAATCAGATTCCAAACTCTCCACCATGGCCGAGACCAAAGAGCTCTCCAAGGATGTCAGGGACAAGATTGTAGACCTACACAAGGCTGGAACGGGCTACAAGACCATCGCCAAGCAGCTTGGTGAGAAGGTGACAACAGTTGGTGCGATTATTCGCAAATGGAAGAAACACAAAAGACCTGTCAATCTCCCTCGGCCTGGGGCTCCATGCAAGATCTCACCTCGTGGAGTTGCAATGATCATGAGAACGATGAGGATTCAGCCCAGAACTACACAGGAGGATCTTGTCAATGATCTCAAGGCAGCTGGGACCATAGTCACCAAGAAAACAATTGGTAACACACTACGCCGTGAAGGACTGAAATCCTGCAGCGCCCGCAAGGTCCCCCTGCTCAAGAAAGCACATATACATGCCGGTCTGAAGTTTGCCAATGAACATCTGAATGATTCAGAGGAGAACTGGGTGAAAGTGTTGTGGTCAGATGAGACCAAAATGGAGCTCTTTGGCATCAACTCAACTCGCCGTGTTTGGAGGAGGAGGAATGCTGCCTATGACCCCAAGAACACCATCCTCACCGTCAAATATGGAGGTGGAAACATTATGCTTTGGGGGTGTTTTTCTGCTAAGGGGACAGGACAACTTCACCGCATCAAAGGGACGATGGACGGGGCCATGTACCGTCAAATCTTGGGTGAGAACCTCCTTCCCTCAGCCAGGGCATTGAAAATCGGTCGTGGATGGGTATTCCAGCATGACAATGACCCAAAACACATGGCCAAGGCAACAAAGGAGTGGCTCAAGAAGAAGCACATAAAGGTCCTGGAGTGGCCTAGCCAGTCTCCAGACCTTAATCCCATAGAAAATCTGTAGCGGGAGCTGAAGGTTCGAGTTGCCAAACGTCAGGCTCGAAACCTTAATGACTTGGAGAAGATTTGCAAAGAGGAGTGGGACAAAATCCCTCCTGAGATGTGTGCAAACCTGGTGGCCAACTACAAGAAACGTCTGACCTCTGTGATTGCAAAGAAGGGTTTTACCACCAAGTACTAAGTCATGCTTTGCAGAGAGGTGAAATACTTTCCCTCATTAAAATGCAAATCAATTTATAACATTTTTGACATGCGTTTTTCTCGATTTTTTTGTTGTTATTCTGTCTCTCACTGTTCAAATAAACCTACCATTAAAATTATAGACTGATCATTTCTTTGTCAGTGGGCAAACGTACAAAATCAGCAGGGGATCAAATTCTTTTTTCCCTCACTGTATATACATTTTATGGACAGAGTCTTCCTCTACCCTCAACCTCTCCAATCATTTTCATGATGTCCATCCAGTTTGCTTTGATATGCCATATCTTTCTAACTGTGCTCTTTCACAAAAGCTCTCAACCTATAACCCATATACTTATTATGGACACAGTATGCTTTACATTAGTTACCCTGTTGTTATTAGTTGTTATTAGTTGTTATTAGTCCCATCCTTCAGCTCCATTCAACACCTCCCATCTATCTCTTAACACCATCCGTATTAGATTTATATTTGCCATATATTTTTCAACTGTACTGTGATGTTTCACAAAAGTTCTGAACCCTTCTATTCTCATTGCTTCTACAGATTGTACATTGAAAATAAACATTTTTGCTAAAAGTATTATTATATTATTGATCGATTGACTATGACTTTTCAGATCACCCAGTAGTGCTATCTGCAGGGTTAGCTCCAGGTAAATATTGCAATCCTTCAGCCATTCCGGGACCTGTGACCAAAAATAAGCTACAAATGGACAGTACCAAAACAAATGATCTAATGATTATGTCTCTTCGCAGCAAAATCTGCAGAGATGGGAAGATTGTATCCCCCATATAAATAACATTCTATTGGTAGCAAGAATTTTGTATAAAAGTTTTAATTGAAAAATTCTAAGTATCGTTTTGCGTATCAGTTCATAAACAATCTATATGGGACGGCTGTCAATCCTTTGGTCTTTAAATGAAACTGGTATACTTTTTTATTTATCACAATTTTCTTTAACCAATTATGTTCTTTAAGGCAGAGCCGACAGACAAGTTCCTTACTTTTTCCCCCTTCCACTTTCCTCTTCCATTTTTGCAGTAATGCTGCAAATATTTGGTTTTAATTTTGGGTAGAGCAGACATTTCCATATGTTTTTGTTAGCTGCATGTGTGACATAATTCCACCAGTCCTACCTATGATATCATTTACGAACATTATACTTTTTTTTTTATTATTAAAAAAATTGTTTTTTTTATCAATTAGTATATTTGAGTTTAACCACAATATTTGTTGCATTATTTGTTCTGTCGTTTCTGGAGGATTAAATTGAAATTGCAACCAACTTTCTATGGCTTGTTTTAGAAATAGTGATATTTGGGAGATTATTTCCTTTTCAAATAACTGAAAGTGAGAGGTTGTAATCTCAATAAAGGGAAAAAGGCCATTCTTGAACATGGGGTGAGAATTTGCTGGAGAACCAGTTCGGATTTAAGTATAACCTTTGTATGACTGAAGCTTTTAGTGATAGTCTAATGCTTTAATATTTAATAATTTCTGTCCTCCGAATTCATATTCATTATATAAATAGGCCCATTTAATTTTGTCTGGCTTGCCGTTCCAAATAAAATGGAATATTTTTTTCTCATATAATTTAAAAAACTGTTTGCTAGGTGTAGGCAAGACCATAAGCAAATAGGTCAACTGGAATAATACTAAAGAGTTAATCAGGGTGATTTTTCCACAAATAGACAGGTATTTACCTTTCCATGGTAGCAATATTTTATCTATTTTTGCTAACTGTCTATTAAAAGTTATTGGAGTGAGATAATTTTTTTCATTTGGGATATGTGACATCACCATCAGACCATTTTATTGGTAAACTACATTGTAATGTTAAAATTGTGTTTTTTAGTGATCAAATGCGTAATTTAGTACATTTATCATAATTTGGTTGTAATCCAGAGAAGTTAGAAAATGTATCTGAACTCAGCAAAAAAGAAACGTCCTTTCACTGTCAACTGCGTTTATTTTCAGCAAACTTAACATGTGTAAATATTTGTATGAATATAACAAGATTCAACTGAGACATAAACTGAACAAGTTCCACAGACATGTGACTAACATAAATTGAATAATGTGATCCTGAACAAAGGGGGTGGTCAAAATCAAAAGTAACAGTCAGTATCTGGTGTGGCCACCAGCTGCATTAAGTACTGCAGTGCATCTCCTCCTCATGGACTGCACCAGATTTGCCAGTTCTTGCTATGAGATGTTACCCCACTCTTCCACCAAGGCACCTGCAAGTTCCCTGACATTTCTGGGGGAAATGGCCCTAGCCCTCACCTTCCGATCCAACAGGACCCAGACGTGCTCAATGGGATTGAGATCCGGGCTCTTCGCTTGCCATGGCAGAACACTGACATTCCTGTCTTGCAGGAAATCACTCACAGAACAAGCAGTATGGCTGGTGGCATTGTCATGCTGGAGGGTCATGTCAGGATGAGCCTGCAGGAAGGGTACCACATGAGGGCGGAGTATGTCTTCCCTGTAACGCACAGCGTTGAGATTGGCTGCAATGACAACAAGCTCAGTCCGATGATGCTGTGACACACCGCCCCAGACCATGACGGACCCTCCACCTCCAAATTGATCTCGCTCCAGAGTACAGGCCTCGGTGTAACGCTCATTTCTTCTAAACTACGACTCATTTACACTACATTTACATTTTCGTCATTTAGCAGACGCTCTTATCCAGAGCGACTTACAAATTGGTGCAGTCACCTTATGATAGCCAGTGGGACAACCACTTTACAATATTTTCTTTTTTTGGGGGGGTGGGGTAAGGGGGGGTAGAAGGTTTACTTTATCCTATCCCAGGTATTCCTTAAAGAGGTGGGGTTTCAAGTGTCTCCGGAAGGTGGTGAGTGACTCCGCTGTCCTGTCATCATTTACATTTACATCATTTAGCAGACGCTCTTATCCATCGTGAGGGAGCTTGTTCCACCATTGGGGTGCCAAAGCAGCGAACAGTTTTGACTGGGCTGAGCAGGACCTGTGCTTCCGCAGTGGTAGGGGGGCCAGCAGGCCAGAGGTGGATGAACGCAATGCCCTCGTTTAGGTGTAGGGACTGATCAGAGCCTGAAGGTACGGAGGTGCTGTTCCCCTCACAGCTCCGTAGGCAAGCACCATGGTCTTGTAGCAGATGCGAGCTTCAACTGGAAGCCGGTGGAGTGTGCGGAGGAGCGGGGTGACGTGAGAGAACTTGGGAAGGTTGAACACCAGACGGGCTGCGGCGTTCTGGATGAGTTGTAGGGGTTTAATGGCACAGGCAGGGAGCCCAGCCAATAGGAAGTTGCAGTAATCCAGACGGGAGATTACAAGTGCCTGGATTAGGACCTGTGCCGCTTCCTGTGTAAGGCAGGGTCGTACTCTGCGAATGTTGTAGAGCATGAACCTACAGGATCGGGTCACCGCCTTGATGTTGGTGGAGAATGACAGGGTGTTGTCCAGGGTCACGCCAAGGCTCTTTGCACTCTGGGAGGAGGACACAACAGAGTTGTCAACCGTGATGGCGAGATCATGGAACGGGCAGTCCTTTCCCGGGAGGAAGAGCAGCTCCGTCTTGCCGAGGTTCAGCTTGAGGTGGTGATCCGTCATCCACACTGATATGTCTGCCAGACATGCAGAGATGCGATTCGCCACCTGGTTATCAGAAGGGGGAAAGGAGAAGATTAATTGTGTGTCATCTGCGTAGCAATGATAGGAGAGGCCATGTGAGGATATGACAGAGCCAAGTGACTTGGTGTATAGCGAGAATAGTAGAGGGCCTAGAACTGAGCCCTGGGGGACACCAGTGATGAGAGCACGTGGTGCGGAGACAGATTCTCGCCACGCCACCTGGTAGGAGTGACCTGTCAGGTAGGACGCAATCCAAGAGTGAGCCGCGCCGGAGATGCCCAACTCGGAGAGGGTGAAGAGGAGGATCTGATGGTTCACAGTATCAAAGGCAGCAGATAGGTCTAGAAGGACGAGAGCAGAGGAGAGAGAGTTAGCTTTAGCAGTGTGGAGAGCCTCCGTGACACAGAGAAGAGCAGTCTCAGTTGAATGACCAGTCTTGAAACCTGACTGGTTTGGATCAAGAAGGTAATTCTGAGAGAGATAGCAAGAGAGTTGGCTAAAGACGGCACGCTCAAGAGTTTTGGAGAGAAAAGAAAGAAGGGATACTGGTCTGTAGTTGTTGACATCGGAGGGATTGAGTGTAGGTTTTTTGAGAAGGGGTGCAACTCTCGCTCTCTTGAAGACAGAAGGGACATAGCCAGGGGTCAAGGATGAGTTGATGAGCGAGGTGAGGTAAGGGAGAAGGTCTTCGGAAATGGTCTGGAGAAGAGAGGAGGGGATAGGGTCAAGCAGGCAGGTTGTTGGGCGGCCGGCCGTCACAAGTCGCAAGATTTCATCTGGAGAGAGAGGGGAGAAAGAAGTCAAAGCATAGGGTAGGGCAGTGTGAGCAGGACCAGCGGTGTCATTTGACTTAATAAATGAGGATCGGATGTCGTCAACCTTCTTTTCAAAATGGTTGACGAAGTCATCCACAGAGAGGGAGGAGGGGGGAGGGGGAGGAGGGTTCAGCAGGGAGGAGAAGGTGGCAAAGAGCTTCCTAGGGTTAGAGGAAAATGCTTGGAATTTAGGTCCGCAGGGAGTCTAGTTTTCCTCAATTTCCACTCGGCTGCCCGGAGCCCTGTTCTGTGAGCTTGCAATGAGTCGTCAAGCCACGGAGCAGGAGGGGAGGACCGAGCCGACCAGGAGGATAGGGGACATAGAGAGTCAAAGGATGCAGAAAGGGAGGAGAGGAGGGTTGAGGAGGGTTGAGGAGGCAGAATCAGGAGATTGGAGGGAGAATGATTGAGCAGAGGGAAGAGATGATAGGATGGAAGAGGAGAGAGTAGCGGGAGAGAGAGAGCGAAGGTTGCGACGGCGCATTACCATCTGAGTAGGGGAAGAGTGAGTAGTGTTGGAGGAGAGCGAGAGAGAAAAGGATACAAAGTAGTGGACAGAGACTTGGAGGGGAGTTGCAGTGAGATTAGTAGAAGAACAGCATCTAGTAAAGATGAGGTCAAGCGTATTGCCTGCCTTGTGAGTAGGGGGGGACGGTGAGAGGGTGAGGTCAAAAGAGGAGAGGAGTGGAAAGAAGGAGGCAGAGAGAAATGAGTCATAGGTAGACGTAGGGAGGTTAAAGTCACCCAGAACTGTGAGGGGTGAGCCATCCTTAGGAAAGGAACTTATCAAGGCGTCAAGCTCATTGATGAACTCTCCAAGGGAACCTGGAGGGCGATAAATGATAAGGATGTTAAGCTTGAATGGGCTAGTGACTGTGACAGCATGGAATTCAAATGAGGAGATAGACAGATGGGTCAGGGGAGAACACATCTCTCGGGTATGCGAGAACACATGGTCAGACGAGGAGAGAGCAGTAGGAGTAGCAGTGTGTTCTGTGGTAATCCATGTTTCCGTCAGCGCCAAGAAGTCGAGGGACTGGAGGGTAGCATAGGCTGAGATGAACTCTGCCTTGTTGGCCGCAGAACGGCAGTTCCAGAGGCTGCCGGAGACCTGGAACTCCACGTGGGTCATGCGTGCAGGGACCACCAGGTTAGAGTGGCAGCAGCCACGCGGTGTGAGGTGTTTGTATAGCCTGTGCGGAGAGGAGAGAACAGGGATAGACAGACACATACAGTGGGGAAAAAAAGTATTTAGTCAGCCACCAATTGTGCAAGTTCTCCCACTTAAAAAGATGAGAGAGGCCTGTAATTTACATCATAGGTACACGTCAACTATGACAGACAAAATGAGAAAAAAAAATCCAGAAAATCACATTTTAGGATTTTTAATGAATTTATTTGCAAATTTTGGTGGAAAATAAGTATTTGGTCAATAACAAAAGTTTCTCAATACTTTGTTATATACCCTTTGTTGGCAATGACACAGGTCAAACGTTTTCTGTAAGTCTTCACAAGGTTTTCACACACTGTTGCTGGTATTTTGGCCCATTCCTCCATGCAGATCTCCTCTAGAGCAGTGATGTTTTGGGGCTGTCGCTGGGCAACACGGACTTTCAACTCCCTCCAAAGATTTTCTATGGGGTTGAGATCTGGAGACTGGCTAGGCCACTCCAGGACCTTGAAATGCTTCTTACGAAGCCACTCCTTCATTGCCCGGGCGGTGTGTTTGGGATCATTGTCATGCTGAAAGACCCAGCCACGTTTCATCTTCAATGCCCTTGCTGATGGAAGGAGGTTTTCACTCAAAATCTCACGATAAATGGCCCCATTCATTATTTCCTTTACACGGATCAGTCGACCTGGTCCCTTTGCAGAAAAACAGCCCCAAAGCATGATGTTTCCACCCCCATGCTTCACAGTAGGTATGGTGTTGAGTGGCGCAGTGGTCTAAGGCACTGCATCGCAGTGCTAGCTGTGCCACTAGAGATCCTGGTTCGTATCCAGGCTCTGTCGTAGCCGGCCGCGACCGGGAGACTGGGGCGGCGCACAATTGGCACAGCATCGTCTAGGGTAGGGGAGGGAATGGCTGGCAGGGGATGTAGCTCAGTTCGTAGAGCATGGCGTTTGCAACGCCAGGGTTGTGGGTTCGATTCCCACTGGGGGTATCAAAAAACAAAAAGTAATGTATGCACTAACTGTAAGTCGCTCTGGATAAGAGCGTCTGCTAAATGACTAAAATGTAAAAATGTAAAAAATGTGTTCTTTGAATGCAACTCAGCATTCTTTGTCCTCCAAACACGACGAGTTGAGTTTTTACCAAAAAGTTATATTTTGGTTTCATCTGACCATATGACATTCTCCCAATCCTCTTCTGGATCATCCAAATGCACTCTAGCAAACTTCAGACGGGCCTGGACATGTACTGGTTTAAGCAGGGGGACAGGATTTGAGTCCCTGGCGGCGTAGTGTGTTAGTGATGGTAGGCTTTGTTACTTTGGTCCCAGCTCTCTGCAGGTCATTCACTAGGTCCCCCCGTGTGGTTCTGGGATTTTGTGTTCATTTTGACCCCACAGGGTGAGATCTTGCATGGAGCCCCAGATCGAGGGAGATTATCAGTGGTCTTGTATGTCTTCCATTTCCTAATATTTGTTCCCACAGTTCATTTCTTCAAACCAAGCTGCTTACCTATTGCAGATTCAGTCTTCCCAGCCTGGTGCAGGTCTACAATTTTGTTTCTGGTGTCCTTTGACAGCTCTTTGGTCTTGGCCATAGTGGAGTTTGGAGTGTGACTGTTTGAGGTTGTGGACAGGTGTCTTTTATACTGATAACAAGTTCAAACAGGTGCCATTAATACAGGTAACGAGTGGAGGACAGAGGAGCCTCTTAAAGAAGAGGAGCCTCTTAAAGAAGAAGTTACAGGTCTGTGAGAGCCAGAAATCTTGCTTGTTTGTAGGTGAACAAATACTTATTTTCCACCATAATTTGCAAATAAATTCATAAAAAATCCTACAATGTGATTTTCTGGATTTTTTTTCTCATTTTGTCTGTCATAGTTGACGTGTACCTATGATGAAAATTACAGGCCTCTCTCATCTTTTTAAGTGGAAGAACTTGCACAATTGGTGGCTGATTAAATACTTTTTTCCCCCACTGTAGTTGACAGGCTACAGAAAATGGCTACAATAATGCAAAGGAGATCGGCATGAAATGAACTTAACATCTGGGAAAGTGAGAGAGCGGGGCCTCCCTCACTTACGTTTCACTGAAACACTCAAATATAACTCTCCCAACTTCCACTTTAGAAATTATAATTGTTGTAAACTACAGCGGTTCAATGTTTTCTAGGAATAGACTAACTTAGTTTATTCAGCTAGCTAACTTGGTACAGTATTCTTCCGTGAAAACCGTCCAGGGCACCGAATCCTATGACGCCATAGCCAACTAGCATGCCAGCCTCTAATAACACGGTTTAGCACCAATACTCGGTTACAACAAACCACCAGTGTGTTAACACGCCAAGCAGATCATTCGTGTCCGTGTCTAACGTTGTGTAAAGTTTTGGGTTAGTTTTGACAGTTTGAGTGAGTCCGTCGTCAACTTATTCAGCCAGTTAGTTAGCTAGAATAGTTAGCATACTAGCTAGCCATTGCTCTCTGCCAACGAAAAAAAAACTCCTCCCACGACACAAACACACAGAGAGAGCCAAGCTAACATTAACTAGTCACCCATGTCCCGAATTCCCTTGAACGACTCTTGTTACCAGTATGTAAAAACAAAACACAAATGTAGGTTATAACTTACCCTTAGTAGCTACTGTTAGCCAGTTAAGTGCAAAGCCAGCCACTGAATCGATTCAGCCAGTTCGTGTCTGTTCGCTAGGTCGTTCCAGCTATTGTCTAGTTAGCTATCCAGGTAGCAACAAGCTAGCTACATTTAGAGTACAGTAGCTACTAACTACCTAACGTTAACGCTTCACTCGTCAGTGAAGAGCACTTTTTGCCAGTTCTGTCTGGTCCAGCGACGGTGGGTTTGTGCCCATAGGCGACGTTGTTGCCAGTGATGTCTGGTGAGGACCTGCCTTACAACAGGCCTACAAGCCCTCAGTCCAGCCTCTCTCAGCCTAATGTGGACAGTGAGCACTGATGGAGGGATTGTGCGTTCCTGGTGTAACTCGGGCAGTTGTTGTTGCCATCCTGTACCTATCCCGCAGGTGTGATGTTCGGATGTACCGATCCTGTGCAGGTGTTGTTACATGTGGTCTGCCACTGCGAGGATGATCAGCTGTCTGTCCTGTCTCCCTGTAACACTGTCTTAGGCGTCTCACAGTACGGACATTGCAATTTATTGCCCTGGCCACATCTGCAGTCCTCATGCCTCCTTGCAGCATGCGTAAGGCATGTTCACGCAGATGAGCAGGATCCCTTGACATCTTTCTTAAGGTGTTTTTCAGAGTCAGTAGAAAGGCCTCTTTAGTGTCCTAAGTTTTCATAACTGTGATCTTAATTGCCTACACTCTGTAAGCTGTTAGTGTCTTAACGACTGTTCCACAGATGCATGTTCATTAATTGTTTATGGTTAATTGAACAAGCATGGGAAACAGTGTTTAACCCTTTACAATGAAGATCTGTGACGTTATTTGGATTTTTCCGAATTATCTTTGAAAGACAGGGTCCTAAAAAAGAGACGTTTCTTTTTTTGCTGAGTTTAGATCCTCTATGTGGCTGTGGAGGGATTCAAGTTGTGGACTTAAAAGAAAACATGAATCATCAGCGTGCAATGACACTTTTGTTTTTAAGCCCTGGATTTCTAATCCCTTGATATTATTGTTGGATCTGATTTTAATAGCTAACATTTCAATGGCCATAATAAATAGATATGCAGATAATGGACAACCTTGTTTTACTCCTCTTGATAGTTAAAAACTTCCTGAGAAATAGCCATTATTTACTATTTTACACCTAGGGTTACTATACATGATTTTAACCCATTTTATAAGAGATTCTCCAAAATTGAAATGCTCCAGGCATTTATATATAAACTCCAGTCGTACTTTATCAAATGCCTTTTCAAAGTCTGTTATGAATAGCAGGCCTGGTTTCTCAGATGTTTCAAATGTTGATGACGGTAGTTTGATAAACTAAAGAAAATATATATTTTCATCAAGTTTCTGACATTTTTTTATTATTATTTTACGGACCAAAATATTAACTAATCTTAAAATTGATAGGTAGATGCAAAAATGTAATTTCAACAAACACTTGTCACTGTAGTGGTACCCTGTAAGGTACGTTCATTGTACCATTAGTTATAGGCACATAATTCTACCCTTTCAGTTCATAGCTTTTACTGCAGTGGGCAAAATCATGGTCACACAGAGTGTTTCTTGGTAGTCTTAAACACATTTACTTTGAAACAAAAGTATACACATCACACACATGATTATGGGCTTAAAAAAGGCACCTGTACCATGTCAGATGTAGAGATGAAATGTATTCAATTTTGAGTTTTCATCCCAATATTACACTTTATATACATCACAGAAGACTAAAATATAACAAACATAGAAACACCAGATATTCGGATATTCTGTGTTTTTTTTATTAAGTGTATTAATTAGGGAATTATGAAAAGTACTCATAACATTCCACCCATGAGGCCACTAGAGGGCGATTTGGTAATTTGACTGCAGGAAAGGGCTACAAGAGCCAAAAGGTACACATTTGCCTTTTTAGAGTACCACCACAGTGACGTTTGCTCCTTTTGAGTGGTAAACATTTACCTCTTCTCTATACCAAGTCCCTTACATGTACGAGCCTCTGGTCATGTCTAGATTAGGATACAGTTTATTTCAAATTGATGTCAAAAGATTAAGATGTTTGCATTTTAGCTAACCCTAACCCTTTTCCTAAACTTAACCTAATTATCTTATGTTAATTATCCTAACCTGCTGTGTAAATTATCCTAACCTGTACAAAAAGTCAATTCTGACATCAGCTGTATACCATCTAGTCAAAACCCATGCCTCTCCGCCATCCCACTTCTGACACCAACGTAATAATTAGGTGGGTGCTTACATTTGTCCTATTTCACACATGTGCAACTTTGTATTATACATTATATGTGTGAACTGGAAATTCGTTTTTTGGCATTTTGGCATATCCCACTCACCCTGGCGTTAAGGATCAGCCATTATTGACAGCGACCCTGGAGCAATTAGGCTTAAGTGCCTTGCTCAAGGATCAACATATTTTTCACTTAGTCGGCTTGGGGATTCAAACCAGTGACCTTTCTGTTACTGGCCCAACACTCTTAACCACTAGGGTACATGCCACCATTCATGTGGCAACCCCAACCAAGACTCAAACCTGGGTCCAGCGACTGTTAGGCCAACACCTTAGCGATTACGCCAAGGTTGCTCAGTGTTGGGTTAAGGTCACTACAATATTAATTACAACTCTCTATTGTCACATGCTCTTACGTGAGCCTTTATAAAGACTTCAGAACTGGCAGTGGGCATGCTCATACTTTAATTAACATAACCATAGGTCACTTAAACTGGTACAACACTTCCACTCACAGGTGGCCAGAAATAACTAACTGAAAGCCATGCCTCCAATGATTGTACCTTTACAGTGGGGAAAAAAAGTATTTAGTCAGCCACCAATTGTGCAAGTTCTCCCACTTAAAAAGATGAGAGAGGCCTGTAATTTCATCATAGGTACACGTCAACTATGACAGACAAATGGAGAGAAAAAAATCCAGAAAATCACATTGTAGGATTTTTAATGAATTTATTTGCAAATTATGGTGGAAAATAAGTATTTGGTCACCTACAAACAAGCAAGATTTCTGGCTCTCACAGACCTGTAACTTCTTCTTTAAGAGGCTCCTCTGTCCTCCACTCGTTACCTGTATTAATGGCACCTGTTTGAACTTGTTATCAGTATAAAAGACACCTGTCCACAACCTCAAACAGTCACACTCCAAACTCCACTATGGCCAAGACCAAAGAGCTGTCAAAGGACACCAGAAACAAAATTGTAGACCTGCACCAGGCTGGGAAGACTGAATCTGCAATAGGTAAGCAGCTTGGTTTGAAGAAATCAACTGTGGGAGCAATTATTAGGAAATAGAAGACATACAAGACCACTGATAATCTCCCTCGATCTGGGGCTCCACGCAAGATCTCACCCCTTGGGGTCAAAATGATCACAAGAATGGTGAGCAAAATTCCCAGAACCACACGGTGGGACCTAGTGAATGACCTGCAGAGAGCTGGGAACAAAGTAACAAAGCCTACCATCAGTAACACACTACGCCGCCAGGGACTCAAATCCTGCAGTGCCAGACGTGTCCCCCTGCTTAAGCCAGTACATGTCCAGGCCCGTCTGAAGTTTGCTAGAGTGCATTTGGATGATCCAGAAGAGGATTGGGAGAATGTCATATGGTCAGATGAAACCAAAATATAACTTTTTGGTAAAAACTCAACTCGTCGTGTTTGGAGGACAAAGAATGCTGAGTTGCATCCAAAGAACACCATACCTACTGTGAAGTATGGGGGTGGAAACATCATGCTTTGGGGCTGTTTTTCTGCAAAGGGACCAGGACGACTGATCCGTGTAATGGAAAGAATGAATGGGGCCATGTATCGTGAGATTTTGAGTGAAAACCTCCTTCCATCAGCAAGGGCATTGAAGATGAAACGTGGCTGGGTCTTTCAGCATGACAATGATCCCAAACACACCGCCCGGGCAACGAAGGAGTGGCTTCGTAAGAAGCATTTCAAGGTCCTGGAGTGGCCTAGCCAGTCTCCAGATCTCAACCCCATAGAAAATCTTTGGAGGGAGTTGAAAGTCCGTGTTGCCCAGCGACAGCCCCAAAACATCACTGCTCTAGAGGAGATCTGCATGGAGGAATGGGCCAAAATACCAGCAACAGTGTGTGAAAACCTTGTGAAGACTTACAGAAAATGTTTGACCTGTGTCATTGCCAACAAAGGGTAATTTTGAGAAACTTTTGTTATTGACCAAATACTTATTTTCCACCATAATTTGCAAATAAATTCATTAAAAATCCTACAATGTGATTTTCTGGATTTTTTTTTGTCATTTTGTCCGTCATAGTTGACGTGTACCTATGATGAAAAGTACAGGCCTCTCTCGTCTTTTTAAGTGGGAGAACTTGCACAATTGGTGGCTGACTAAATACTTTTTTTCCCCACTGTATATTCAAAATATAGGGTACAAAAATGTACCATTATAGTAGATTATCCGCACATGTACCCTAAAAGATAACGAACAGTACCATGAGAGATCATATGTGTACCTCTGGTACATTATGTGTATTTTGATCATTTTGTACCCCAGGGAACAATACTGTACCCTAACCGTACCCTTTTTAAGAGAGTGCACTTAATAGACTGGGAATCACATGTTAATAACAGGGGCTTTAATAGGCTCACTAGGCTGTAAACTGTATTTATTAATCACAGTAACTCTTCTTCTCTGTCCTTGCTGTGAAGTTTTCTCACATTGATCTCATTAAGCCTTGTGAAATGTACCCGACGCAGGACCTGGGGAGCCCTAGCTAGCTCTGTGCCTGTGTGTGTATGTGTGTGTGTGTGTGTGTGTGTGTGTGTGTCAACTAGCTAGCAGAGAAAGAGGGTTCAAGGTTTCCACACCATAGATGAGCTCAGTTGTGTTGTAATTGTATCCAGATGCTCCACAATGTCTTCCAGGCCCCCCCACCATGTTCTACCTCAAACACACATACTCAGGAACATGAACACACACTTCACAAGGGCACAGCGTGCACGCCACACATACACACATGAACACTCTAACAAACACACATGCTCTCACGTTTGTTGGCCCACATTGCTCTCAGCCAGAGTGACTGCGAGGAAATGAGGGGAGTCAAAAACAAACGTGGTAAACATTTTCATTGCTGCTGCCATTTTAAAGACCTTGAGAATGACTAGCATGTTACAGTACGAAGAAGTAGAAGTACTGTAGTTTGTCTTTATTACAGAGCCATTCTGTAGTGACTGTAGCAGGTGTTGTAATGTCATGTTGTTATCCTCCTCGATGCTGTTAGAATCTTCTGCTCTTGACTCCTTGTTTGACCCAGCAGAAAGTGCACATCTGTGTCAGATGTATATACAGTAGGTGATTAGTGTCCATATGGTGTGTGTACGTCCTGAAGAATGAAAGCACACACTACCCTATTTCCCAGAGGCCTGACGACTCTCTCTCTCTCTCTCTCTCTCTCTCTCTCTCTCTCTCTCTCTCTCTCTCTCTCTCTCTCTCTCTCTCTCTCTCTCTCTCTCTGCCTCTCTCTGCCTCTCTCTCTCTGCCTCTCTCTGTCTCTGTCTCTGTCTCTCTTGGTCTCTCTCTCTCTCTCTCTCTCTCTCTCTCTCTCTCTCTCTCTCTCTCTCTCTCTCTCTCTCTCATTCTCTAGGTCTGAAATCCATCATGAAGAAGAACGATGCTGACAAGCAGGGGAACAGAGGAGGAGCCAAGAAGAACCTAAAGTTTGTGGGAGTCAACGGAGGGTAAAGATCGTACAGTGCTGTATGTTGCTGTAGCCTATATACATGTACTGTTAGTTGCAAAACATTGTTTTTACTATACTGTATACATTATGTATAACAGAACTATATTTAGCATATTTTGCCTAATGCATATAGTTTATGCTATAGTATGTATAACATAAAGCATTCGGCATACAATACTATACAGTTCTGTAGTATTTATGTTGACAAAAGCAATTATACACGAGAGGGCGTGCTAAACAACTTTTTAGCACGGCTGTGTTGCGGTCATAAGTACGAGGCGGAGCCGAGCACAACCTTGAGTGTACAATTGCTTTACCAATGAAATATAAAACGCTATTTTGATAAATGTATTCATAGGCTACCATTTCATCCCTCCACTAAAATATAGTTCAAACACAAATATATGGTTGCAAGCCAAGCCAACTGGTTGTTCATTCGATTGGCGTCGTTATCATTCAAACCTACTGGTCGTTCATTCAATTTGCATCATTGCTATGGGCTGGCACTGCTAGTGCTGCTGACAGTGATAGCACTGTCCGTCGTGCTGAACACACCTACTGCCGGACCATTTTACAGAAAGGGGAATTATTGTAAATCATAAAACTGACACGATTTCTTTACTTCCATTATCTACTATTTATTGTTAACATTAATGTGCACTTTGCCGTTCATTGTGCAGCCTTTGAAGTATGCAATTAGTGGGGCCTAGTCAACAGACTGCAGTTTAGCCGTAACTGGCGGGTGGTTCTTGGAGTCGGACCCTGTCAGGATGTTGCTCCATCTTTTCCTGCTGTCCAGGGAAGGGGTCCAGTAGCTCTTCAGGGAGCTCTCCGCTTTATGCCCGCTGACGGTCATTATCTCTCTGGCTTTCAGAGTGAAGCTTCTGATGGAGTGGTTTGTATATTTTGTGTATGGGCAGAACAAAAAATGTAAATGACTTTGAACGGGGTATGGTAGTAGGTGCCAGGCGCACCGGTTTGTGTCAACGCTGCTGGGTTTTTCACGCTCAACAGTTTCCTGTGTGTATCAAGAATGGTCCACCACCCAAAGGACATCCAGCCAACTTGACACAACTGTGGGAAACATTGGAGTCAACATGGGCCAGCATCCCTATGGAATGCTTTTGACACCTTGTAGAGTCCATGCCCTGAAGAATTGAGGCTGTTCTGAGGGAAGTTGGGAACTCCTAGCTGAGAAACGCTAAACTCCGTTCTCTTATATCGAGGCAGAGTTGAGTTTTGAGAAATGGTCACCATCAATCAATACTAATAATTCTGAAAACACTAACCTGTACCTACAGTTGAAGTCGGAAGTTTACATACACCTTAGCCAAATAGATTTAAACTCTGTTTTTCACAATTCCTGACATTTAATACTAGTAAAAATTACCTGTCTTAGGTCAGTTAGGATCACCACTTTATTTTAAGAATGTGAAATGTCAGAATAATAGAGAGAGATAGTAGAGAGAATGATTTATTTCAGCTTTTATTTCTTTCATCACATTCCCAGTGGGTCAGAAGTGAACATACACTCAATTAGTATTTGGTAGCATTGCCTTTAAATTGTTTAACTTGGGTCAAACGTTTCGGGTAGCCTTCCACAAGCTTCCCACAATAAGTTGGGTGAATTTTGGCCCATTCCTCCTGACAGAGCTGGTGTAACTGAGTCAGATTTGTAGGCCTCCTTGCTCGCACACGCTTTTTCAGTTCTGCCCACAGATTTTCTATAGGATTGAGGTCAGGGCTTTGTGATGGCCACTCCAATACCTTGACTTTGTTGTCCTTAAGCCATTTTGCCACAACTTTGGAAGTATGCTTGAGGTCATTGTCCATTTGGAAGACCCATTTGCGACCAAGCTTTAACTTCCTGACTGATGTCTTGAGATGTTGCTTCAATATATCCACATAATTTTCCTTCCTCATGATGCCATCTATTTTGTGAAGTGCACCAGCCTGCAGCAAAGTACCCCCACAGCATGATGCTGCCACCCCCGTGCTTCATGGTTGGGATGGTGTTCTTCGGCTTACAAGCTACCCCCCTTTTACTCCAAACATAACAATGGTCATTATGGCCAAACAGTTATATTTTTGTTTCATCAGACCAGAGGACATTTCTCAAAAAAGTACGATCTTCGTCCCCATGTGCAGTTGCAAACCGTAGTCTGGCTTTTTATGGTGGTTTTGGAGCAGTGGCTTCTTCCTTGCAGAGCGGCCTTTCAGGTTATGTCGATATAGGACTCGTTTTACTGTGGATGTAGATACTTTTGTACCTGTTTCCTCCAGCATCTTCACAAGGTACTTTGCTGTTGTTCTGGGATTGATTTGCACTTTTCGCACCAAAGTACATTTATTTCTAGGAGACAGAACGCATCTCCTTCCTGAGCGGTATGACGGCTGCGTGGTCCCATGGTGTTTATACTTGCGTACTATTTTTTGTACAGATGAACGTGGTACCTTCAGGCGTTTGGAAATTGCTCCTAAGGATGAACCAGACTTATTTTCTGGTTCATCCTTGGGAGCAATTTATTTTCTGAGGTCTTGGCTGATTTCTTTTGATTTTCCCATGATGTCAAGCAAAGAGGCACTGAGTTTGAAGGTAAGCCTAGAAATACATCCACAGGTACACCTACAATTGACTCAAATGATGTCAATTAGCCTATCAGAAGCTTCTAAAGCCATGACATCATTTTCTGGAATATTCCAAGCTAAAGGCACAGTCAACTTAGTGTATGTAGACTTCTGACCCACTGGAATTGTGATATAGTGAATTATAAGTGAAATAATCTGTCTGTAAACAATTGTTGGAAAAATTACTTGTGTCATGCACAAAGTAGATGTCCTAACCGACTTGCCAAAACTATAGTTTGTTAACAAGAAATGTGTGGAGTGGTTGAAAAACGAGTTTTAATGACTCCAACCTAAGTGTATGTAAACTTCTGACTTCAACTGTATGTTTGTTCTGTACAACCGCGGTCCTTCCACTGGGTGCTGATATTCATACTTTTAATAAAAACTTTTAATCGAATACAACCACCGACTTTTTCCTAATTTGTGTTGCTCAAATGGAGACATAGCGGCATTGACGTACTACGTAAACTACGATTGAATTGGCACGTGCATTCGCCCTGAGTTGAGGAACATAAATTAGGAAAAAGTTGGTTGTATTCATTAAAAGTTTTTATTAAAAGTATGAATTTCAGCACCAGCGGAAGGACCACGGTTGTACAGGACAAACATAGGTACAGTTAAGCAATCACAATGTTTGTTTTGACCAACCCATTGTAGAAATGTACACACAGAACACTACAGATGCCATATCTTAATTTTTGCCAGTTTCACACAGCAGGAAAAAAGTCTTGCAGCAACAGGAAATGTGAATTGTTATGTGGATTATAATTAATGGACATTTTCTGTAAGGTAGCCTTGCGGTAAGAGAGGCGAGCCAGAAACCTTGAGCAAGGCACTTAACCCCCCACAATAACAGCTCTCCGGGCGCCCGATGTGGCAGCCCCCCACACCCATCCCCAAAAAACTGTATGTGTATATGTGTGTGTCTTTCGGAGGGGTGGGTTAAAAGCGGAAGTACAATTTTGGTTGGACCTTGTGTGCAATTGACCAATAAAGTTATCTTAATCTTAATCTTAATCTTTCATTAGGGCAAATGTAGTCTGATATGTTCAAGTGGAAATTACAAACATTACAAGCCTTTTTAAACCTTGAATACACTACAAGTTTGCATTTCCTGCTGTGCAGTAAAGTTCCTGCAACAGTATGATCAAATAAAGATACGCATCTGTATTTCTTCACACTCCCCACACAACCTGTGGTGTTCTGGCCTTCTTGTCACCTTTTCTCTGTTTGCTCCGTCTTTCATTCTGTCTTTCCCATAGACACATTGCCCTCTCTCTGACTGTGTTGGTGTGTGTGCATATGTGTGTGATGCTCTTGGCTGTGTCCTGCTTGTCAAAGGCCTCTTTCCTGTCTGTGTAATTAGAACAGCCTGGCCTAGCATTAGTGCTATAGTTAGCATATGTAAAGGACTTAGCGAGTACTGCTTCCTCCTGATTCTGCTCACACCAAGGACCTCTGCCTTGCTAGCACACACGACCACCCTCCTGAAGCGTCTTACCAGTCACCGCCATTCGAAAAGCTCGCTATCCCCACTTGCGCCGAGGAGTAAGTTCCACACATTCCCATGTGCTACAAATCACTTGGCTCTGTCATATCCTCACAAGGTCTCTCCTATCATTGCTACGCAGACGACACACAATTAATCTTCTCCTTTCCCCCTTCTGATAACCAAGTGGCGAATCGCATCACTGCATGTCTGGCAGACATATCAGTGTGGATGTCGGATCACCACCTCAAGCTGAACCTCGGCAAGACGGAGCTGCTCTTCCTCCCGGGGAAGGACTGCCCGCTCCATGATCTTGCCATCACGGTTGACAACTCTGTTGTGTCCTCCTCCCAGAGTGCAAAGAACCTTGGCGTGACCCTGGACAACACCCTGTCGTTCTCCGCTAACATCAAAGCGGTGACTCGATCCTGTAGGTTCATGCTCTACAACATTCGCAGAGTACGACCCTACCTTACACAGGAAGCGGCACAGGTCCTAATCCAGGCACTTGTCATCTCCCATCTGGATTACTGCAACTCGCTGTTGGCTGGGCTCCCTGCCTGTGCCATTAAACCCCTCATCCAGAACGCTGCAGCCCGTCTGGTGTTCAACCTTCCCAACTTCTCTCACGTCACCCCGCTCCTCCGCACACTCCACTGGCTTCCAGTTGAAGCTCGCATCTGCTACAAGACCACGGTGCTTGCCTACGGAGCTGTGAGGGGAACGGCACCTCCTTACCTTCAGGCTCTGATCAGTCCCAACACCCAAACGAGGGCATTGCGTTCTTCCACCTCTGGCCTGCTGGTCCCCCTACCTCTGCGGAAGCACAGTTCCCGCTCAGCCCAGTCAAAACTGTTCGCTGCTCTGGTAACCCAATGGTGGAACAAGCTCCCTCACGACGCCAGGACAGCGGAGTCACTCTCCACCTTCCGGAGACACTTCAAACCCTACCTCTTTAAGGAATACCTGGGATAGTATAAAAGTAATCCTTCTATCCCCCCCCCCCTTCCCCCCCCACTACCCCACCACCACAAAAATATTAAAAAATATATATATAAAAATATATATATAAAAATCAAAAGAAATTTAAAAAACGACAAAAACTAAAAAATACATTTAAAAAATAATTATTTAATAATAATAATAATAATAATAATTTAAAAAAAACACATATCAAAATAAAAATAAAATAATAATAAGAAAACAACAACAATATATATATATATATATATATATATATATATAAAACAAATGAACATTAAAAACATACTCAAAAATTAAAAACTATAAAAAAGATATAACAAAAAAACATTAAATTTAAAAATTAAAATAAAAAAAATAAAATAAATAAAGTGGTTATCCCACTGGCTATCATAAGGTGAATGCACCAATTTGTAAGTCGCTCTGGATAAGAGCGTCTGCTAAATGACGTAAATGTAAATGTAAATACACTAGCTGCTGACTGGTCCTCCCACCAGCACACACATAATGACTATAGTCTGGCTATGACACACTGCTTGGCCTGACAGCAGACAGTAGCCTGCCCCTCTCATCAAAACGATAACAGATAACACAGTCAGGCTGGATCTACTGATGTACTGATTCTTAGATGTCTTACCTGATGAGGTTCATTCAGATAACAGCTCCAAGGGAGACTCTTATCATGATGCAACAAACTATAGTAATAGTGGAAGCTGATCAAAATGAACTTTTCCAAAGATTGATGTATATTCTTTTATTTTTATTTTTTTAGGGAGTGGAACAGCTTTAATATTGAAAATAGATTGTGGCTTCTATCAATGTAATTGTCTGCATGATTTCCAATCCCCCATATATATTTTTAGAAATATATTATTTTAAATTGATGTTGTTAATTAGCTGTTCTGTGAATGGAAAATTCTCACCTTTTATAAAGGGTTCACTGTGTCATATATAAAATGTAATGGCCAGGTTATGGTTGCCCCTGACCTTTGACCTATACCAGGAAGTGCATTCTGTATACCTCTGTTCAGATGTTTCCTCCATCCATACACTCCTTGTCCCTCATCACAACCCAACCTTGAGAACACACACACATTGCCTTGAGAACATAGCACAGACCTCCCTCCTTCAGACCCTGATCCCATGACCTCTCCTTACACTGCCTCTATTCGCCCCTCACCCTCTGGAATTCTGGGAAATCTTTGGCCCCTGAACGAAAGGTCCACAAACATCCATGAAGGAACCGTATTCTATGCCAGACCTTAGCCTATCTGACCTTAGCCATTCTGATCAAGGGCCCTATAAAAGTGTGAGCTCCTGAGTGGCGCAGTGGTCTAAGGCACTGCATCGCAGTGCTAACTGTGCCACTAGAGATCCTGGTTCGAATCCAGGCTCTGTCGCAGCCGGCCGCGACCGGGAGACTCATGGGCGGCGCACAATTGGCCCAGCGTCGTCTAGGGTAGGGGAGGGAATGGCCGGCAGGGATGTAGCTCAGTTGATAGAGCATGGCGTTTGCAACGCCAGGGTTGTGGGTTCGATTCCCACGAGGGGCCAGTATAAAAAAAATATGTAATCACTAACTGTAAGTCGCTCTGGATAAGAGCGTCTGCTAAATGACTAAAATGTAAATGTAAAAGTTCCTTGACAGTGACAAACACACATACCTTTTCACAAAGTACAATCTAAACATGCACCTTTCCATGAACCATCTTCACCTGACCAAGCCATGTTCTCACTGCTCACAGATGTTAGTGATTCCAAGATGTTACACAACAATGCTATGTTAGATCAATGGCCAGACCACATTGGGCTGAATGGCCTTCTTTTATAATTTCAGTGCTCTTCCAACATCTGTACTCTCACTAATGCTGTTTGTGCTGTTGTTAATGTCTAGGTATGAGACTACCTCCAGTGAGGATGAATCCAGTGAGGAGGAGAAGGAGGAGGCAGGGGAGGAGGAGGTGGACAGCTCTGAGAATGAGGAGCAGCAGGAGGAGCAGGAGAAGGAGGAGGGAGCTGGAGCAGCTCAGGCCCAGGAAGCAGGGGCCCAGGCTGGGGAGACAGAGGGCCAGGAAGACCCCCAGGACCCAGAGAACAGCCAGGCACTCCTGGAGGAGCAGCCAGCTGCAGCAGGGTGTGTTGGGGGATAGAAGGAGAGTGTGGATATGCGGGGAAATAATTATAATAATTATATAAGTAGTGAGATAGTGAAGTTGGTGACAAGAACATGTGTTGTTTAACTCCCACAGTGGGCCACCCACCAGGCAGTTCTTGATCAAGGTTCTTTACCCATATTGTTTCATTAAATATCATCCAGAGTGGATTACTTCTGAAATGATGTTGTCATCCTCATAATAACTGCACGTGGTTTTACCGCAACAGAGTAGAGCAACACCCTTCAATTGAAGCGCCTGGAAACAAATGACACATCTCTCACAGAAACAGATCAACAATTAAATCACAGATAATTATAAGGGAGCAGGAGAACTTCTAAATTGGCTACAATAATTACAATAACTTTTCAAGCAACAAATTGACAGATTTCCAGTACCCCCCTTTCTTGACACCTGTAACTGCCATTTCCTGCCATCTAGAGCAAAAAATTACATTAAATGATAACAAATAACGTTTTTTTACATAGTGTTGCAGCCAGCACAAGATGGCGCAGCCCCCTCTTAAATTCTTTGGGGAGAACCCTGATCCATGTCTTTGTTCAGGTGAGGGCCAGCTGCATACAGCCTGGAACCTACAGTATAGAGCCTTCAGGGCCCAATTAGACCACAATGAGACAGGTGCTGAGTGAAGCTTTAATATATCAGCCATCCACCCCACTGATGGGGCCTAGAATGGTCTGGCCCCTTCTGCTGCTGACATACCAGACATATACACACATGTACACACACACACACACACACACACACACACGAGCACACACTGAAGTGTGATTCAGTTACAGGGAGGATGTGTTGGATATGTTGACCTTGTGGCTCTGTCTCAGAAACAGGCCCTCAGGGAGTGTGCTGTTGTTCTGTCTGTGTTAGTCAGGAAGGAGCAGGCGTGACATCATGTGGGCTCTACATTGTTGTTGACATGATTACATGCAGCATCGTGATGAGAAAACAGACATACCATGATTATATATTACTACAGCAGCTAAAGTTTCACAGTGAAGAGATAGGAAAAGTACAGTTGTGTGTTT
The DNA here is from genome assembly GCF_964263955.1 of Coregonus lavaretus. Taxonomy (NCBI): domain Eukaryota; kingdom Metazoa; phylum Chordata; class Actinopteri; order Salmoniformes; family Salmonidae; genus Coregonus; species Coregonus lavaretus. Next base: position 89,302 of record NW_028165268.1, read on the forward strand.
ATTACTATCGATGAGTCATCATCACATAAATTTATTTGTATCTTTATTTATAGTCTCGGTAAACTTAATGTCAAGAGATGTAAGCTATCATGTTTCATAAGGAATGTGTTTTGCATTAGGCTATGTTAGCTATTTATGTATCTGTTTATTGCTTATGCTTATGTATGATTAGGCCTGGCATGTTTTGACTTGATTTCCCTACTAGGGTTCATGATAATTTCATCCAGACCATTGCACCACCACTAAAATATGTCTGTCTGTCATTATGAATTGCTATGAAAGATAACTTAAAGTTATGTTATGTTCACACAGGGAGACGATAGATAAGGGCTTCATGGAAGCGTGTCACTACATTAAGGATCGTATGGCAGAGGTGGTGACCCCTGATAAAGAAATGGTAAGAACAGTTCCCCTCAAACTGTCGTGCCTGAGGTTAATCGTGGTTAAGGCCGACACCCTCTTCACATATGCGACCCATGAACGGCGAGGGAACGAATCCCAGCCCGACTGGTCTTCACACAATGTACCTCATTTTTGTACCCCTTTCCATAAATGGGAAAATACCTGAAAACATATTTTAAATTTAAAAAAGTACAAACGCTAACAAACGTGAACTCTAACCCCACCTTCATGTGCACATCCTGGTTCAACCCATAGAGATTTAGTTAGAGAGCTCATCTTTGTCGCTGTCCCATTATGGCGTCTGACAGCAAGGGCAGAGCCATTGATGCTATCTCCATTTTGAAGTTGTAAATGTTCTTCTTCTTTTGTGTTTCAAAAAAGCATAAAGATATAATGGTGATTTACCGCCACCTGAATCAACTCTTGTGTGTCATTCATTTATTGTGGCTACTAGATGGTGGTGATACAACTTAAAGCCATTTACAAACCAGGTAACCCAAAGAAGAAGCCAATGCTCTGGACATTGGTTGATCCCTCCCAACCCATGGGAATCCCCACCCAGTTGAGTACTTTAAAATGATGGAAGCCCTCAATGGCAATGTCCATGCAAAAACAGGGTTATATCCAACTAGAGAGCTCTAACTATCTGTATGATTCAACCCTAACCCTAGGCTCAACCACATCCCTAACCCTAGCTTCATGTCCACATCCCTGTACAACACTAACCCTAGGCTCAACCACATCCCTAACCCTAGCTTCATGTTCACATCCCTGTACAACACTAACCCTAGGCTCAACCACAACCCTAACCCTAACCCTAACCCTAGCTTCATGTCCACATCCCTGTACAACCCTAACCCTAGGCTCAACCACATCCCTAACCCTAGCTTCATGTCCACATCCCTGTACAACCCTAACCCTAGGCTCAACCACATCCCTAACCCTAGCTTCATGTCCACATCCCTGTACAACCCTAACCCTAGGCTCAACCACATCCCTAACCCTAGCTTCATGTCCACATCCCTGTACAACACTAACCCTAGCCTCAACTACAACGCTAACCCTAGCTTCATGTCCACATGCCAGTTCAACCCTCACCCTAACCCTCAACCCTAATCCTAACCCTAGCTTCATGTTCACATCCCAGTACAACACTAACCCTAGCCTCAACCACAACCACAACCCTAACCCTAACCCTAACCCTAACCCTAGTTTCATGTCCACATCCCCGTTCAACCCTAACCTTAACCTACTGCAACCCTAACCCTTGTTAGGTACAACACCGTACAACAGACATGTTCTGCCGGTGTTGTACCAGGAGTGTGTGTGTGTGTGTAACAGTGTGTCTTTGTGTCTCCCCTCAGAGACATGTCCTGATGGTATTGTACCAGGAGTGGTTCCGTGTGTCCAGTCAGAAGGATTCTCTGGCCGACACCGTCACCCTCTACCTGAGAGAGGTGGGCATCACCACTCCAACTCTGCTGCGTTACATTGTGAACCTGGCCGACGGTAACGGCAACACAGCGCTCCACTACAGCGTGTCCCACTCCAACTTCCCTGTGGTCAAACTGCTGCTGGACACAGGTATGGGATAATCATTCACCTCTCTCTTCTATCAATTCAATTCAATTCTCTCTCACCCCCTTTCTCTGTCTCTCTATCGCACCCTTTCTCTCCTCATCCTTTTTCCTCCTTGAGTCCTTAGCTATTGAATTGAAATGGTCTGTGTGTGAGTTTGTATGCGTTTGCGGCTTGTCAAATAAAATAAAATAAAATTGTATTTGTCACATGGGCCGAATACAACAGGTGTAGACCTTACCGTGAAATGCTTACTTACAAGCCCTTAACCAACAATGCAGTTCAAGAAATAGAGTTGAGAAAATATTTACTAAATAAACTAAAGTAAAAAATAAAATAAAAAGTACCACAATAAAATAACAATAACGAGGCTATATACAGGGGGTACCGGTACCGAGTCAATGTGCGGGGGTACAGGTTAGTCAAGGTAAGTTGTACATGTAGGTAGGGGTAAAGTGACTATGCATAGATAATAAACAGCGAGTAGCAGCAGTGCAAAAACAAAGGGGGGGGAGGGTGTCAATGCAAATAGTCTGGGTGACCATTTGATTAATTGTTCAGCAGTCTTATGGCTTGGGGGTAGAAGCTGTTAAGGAGCCTTTTGGACCTAGACTTGGCACTCTGTTACCGCTTGCCATGCGGTAGCAGAGAGAACAATCTATGACTTTACCATTTCTTGGGCCTTCCTCTGACACCGCCTAGTATATAGGTCCTGGATGGCAGGAAGCTTGGCCCCAGTGATGTACTGGGCAGTACGCACCACCCTCTGTAGCACCTTACGGTCGGATGCCGAGCAGTTGCCATACCAGGAGGTGATGCAACCTGTCAGGATGCTCTCGATGGTGCAGCTGTATATCCTTTTGAGGATCTGGGGACCAATGCCAAATCTTTTCAGTCTCCTGAGGTGGAAAAGGTGTTGTCGTGCCCTCTTCACGACTGTCTTGGTGTGTTTGGACCATGATAGTTTGTTGGTGATGTGGACACCAAGGAACTTGAAACTCTCAATCCGCTCCACTACAGCCCTGTCGATGTTAATGGGGGCCTGTTCAGCCCTGCTTTTTCTGTAGTCCACGATCAGCTCCTTTTTCTTGCTCACACTGAGGGGAGAGGTTGTTGTCCTTGCACCACACTGCCAGGTCTCTGATCTCCTCCCTATAGGCTGTCTCATCGTTGTCGGTGATCAGGCCTACCACTGTTGTGTCATCGGCAAACTTAATGATGGTGTTGGAGTCGTGCCTGGCCATGCAGTCATGGGTGAACAGGGAGTACAGGAGGGGACTGAGCACGCACCCCTGAGGGGCCCCCGTGTTGAGGATCAGCGTGGCAGATGTTGTTACCTACCCTTACCACCTGGGGGCAGCCTGTCAGGAAGTCCAGGATCCAGTTGCAGAGGCAGGTGTTTAGTCCCAGGATCCTTAGCTTAGTGATGAGCTTTGTGGGCACTATGGTGTTGAACACTGAGCTGTAGTCAATGAACAGCATTCTCACATAGGTGTTCCTTTTGTCCAGGTGGGAAAGGGCAGTGTGATTGAGATTGCGTCATCTGTGGATCTGTTGGGGCGGTACGCGAATTGGAGTGGGTCTAGGGTTTCTGGGATAATGGTGTTGATGTGATCCATGACCAGCCTTTCAAAGCACTTCATGGCTACTGGCTACTGACGCAAGTGCTACAGTGCGGTAGTCATTTAGGCAGGTTACCTTCGCTTTCTTGGGCACAGGGACTATGGTGGTCTCCTTGAAACATGTAGGTATTACAGACTCGGTCAGGGAGAGGTTAAAAATGTCAGTGAAGACACTTGCCAGTTGGTCCACGCATGCTCTGAGTATACGTCCTGGTAATCTGTCTGGCCACCGCGGCCTTGTGAATGTTGACCTGTTTAAAGGTCTTGCTCACATCGGCTATGGAGAGCGTGATCACACAGTCATCCGGAACAGCTGGTGCTCTCATGCATTCTTTAGTGTTGCTTACCTCGAAGCGAGCATAAAAAGCATTTAGCTCGTCTGGTAGGCTTGCGTCACTGGGCAGCTCGCGGCTGGGTTTCCCTTTGTAGTCCGTAGTAGTTTGCAAGACCTGCCACATCCGACGAGCATCAGAGCCGGTGCAGTAGGATTCAATCTTAGTCCTGTATTGATGCTTTGCCTGTTTGATGGTTCATCTGAGGGCATAGCGGGATTTCTTATAAGTGTCTGGATTCTTGAAAGCAGCAGCTTTAACCTTTAGCTCGGTGCGGATGTTGCCTGTAATCCATGGCTTCTGGTTGGGATATGTACGTACGGTCACTGTGGGGATGACATTTTCGATGCACTTATTGATGAAGCCATTGACTGTTGTGGTGTACTCCTCAATGCCATTGGATGAATCCTGGAACATATTCCAGTCTGTGGTAGCAAAACAGTCCTGTAGCGTAGCATCCGCGTCATCTCACCACTTCCACATTGAACGAGTCACTGGTACTTCCTGCTTTTGTAGGAATCAGGTGGGTAGAATTATGGTCAGATTTGCCAAATGGAGGGCGAGGTAGAGCTTTGTATGTGTCTCTGTGTGTTACGTAAAGGTAGTCTAGAGTTTTTTTTCCTCTGGTTGCACATGTGACATGCTTGTAGAAATGAGGTAAAACAGATTTAAGTTTGCCTGCATTAAAGTCCCCGGCCACTAGGAGCACCGCTTCTGGATGAGCACTTATACAACTCGTTGAGTGCGGTCTTAGTGCCAGCATCGGTTTGGGGTGGTAAATAATAATAATAATATAGATGAAAACTCTCTTGGTAGATAGTGTGGTCTACAGCTTATCATGAGGTACTCTACATCAGGCGAGCAATACGTCGAGACTTCTTTAAAATTAGACATCGCGCACCAGCTTTTATTGACATATAGACACACACCTCCACCCCTCGTCTTACAAGACGTAGCTTCTCTGTCCTGCCGATGCACGGAAAACCCAGCCAGCTCTATATTATCCGTGTCGTCGTTCAGCCACAACTCGGTGAAACATAAGATATTACAGTTTTTAATGTCCCGTTGGTAGGATAGTCTCGATCGTAGAGCATCCAGTTTATTTTCCAGTGATTGCATGCATACGTATGTGCATGCATACGTACAGTGAGGGAAAAAAGTATTTGATCCCCTGCTGATTTTGTACGTTTGCCCACTGACAAAGAAATGATCAGTCTATAATTTTAATGGTAGGTTTATTTGAACAATGAGAGACAGAATAACAACAAAAAAATCCAGAAAAACGCATGTCAAAAATGTAATAAATTGATTTGCATTTTAATGAGGGAAATAAGTATTTGACCCCCTCTCAATCAGAAAGATTTCTGGCTCCCAGGTGTCTTTTATACAGGTAACGAGCTGAGATTAGGAGCACACTCTTAAAGGGAGTGCTCCTAATCTCAGCTTGTTACCTGTATAAAAGACACCTGTCCACAGAAGCAATCAATCAATCAGATTCCAAACTCTCCACCATGGCCAAGACCAAAGAGCTCTCCAAGGATGTAGACCTACACTCCATGCAAGATCTCACCTCGTGGAGTTGCAATGGTCATGAGAACGGTGAGGAATCAGCCCAGAACTACACGGGAGGATCTTGTCAATGATCTCAAGGCAGCTGGGACCATAGTCAACAAGAAAACAATTAGTAACACATTACGCCGTGAAGGACTGAAATCCTGCAGTGCCCGCAAGGTCCCCCTGCTCAAGAAAGCACATATACAGGGCAGTCTGAAGTTAGCCAATGAACATCTGAATGATTCAGAGGAGAACTGGGTGAAAGTGTTGTGCTGAATGATTCAGAGGAGAACTGGGTGAAAGTGTTGTGGTCAGATGAGACCAAAATCGAGCTCTTTGGCATCAACTCAACTCGCCGTGTTTGGAGGAGGAGTAATGTTGCCTATGACCCCAAGAACACCATCCCCACCGTCAAACATGGAGGTGGAAACATTATGCTTTGGGGATGTTTTTCTGCTAAGGGCACAGGACAACTTCACCGCATCAAAGGGACGATGGATGGGGCCATGTACTGTCAAATCTTGGGTGAGAACCTCCTTCCTTCAGCCAGGGCATTGAAAATGGGTCGTAGATGGGTATTCCAGCATGACAATGACCCAAAACACACGGCCAAGGCAACAAAGGAGTGGCTCAAGAAGAAGCACATTAAGGTCCTGGAGTGGCCTAGCCAGTCTCCAGACCTTAATCCCATAGAAAATCTGTGGAGGGAGCTGAAGGTTTGAGTTGCCAAACGTCAGCCTCGAAATCTTAATGACTTGGAGAAGATCTGCAAAGAGGAGTGGAACAAAATCCCTCCTGAGATGTGTGCAAACCTGGTGGCCAACTACAAGAAACGTCTGACCTCTGTGATTGCCAACAAGGGTTTTGTCACCAAGTACTAAGTCACGTTTTGCAGAGGGGTCAAATACTTATTTCCCTCATTAAAATGCAAATCAATTCATAACATTTTTGACATGCGTTTTTCTGGATTTTTATGTTGTTATTCTGTCTCTCACTGTTCAAATAAACCTACCATTAAAAGTATAGACTGATCAATTCTCTGTCAGTGGGCAAACCTACAAAATCAGCAGGGGATCAAATACTTTTTTCCCTCACTGTATGTATGTGTGTATGTTCATGTACTCATACTTTTTTTTTGTGTGTACTGTGTGTGTGTGTGTGTGTGTGTGTGTGTGTGTGTGTGTGTGTGTGTGTGTGTGTGTGTGTAGGTCTGTGTGAGGTGGACATCCAAAACAAGGCGGGCTACACAGCAGTGATGCTGGCCTCCCTAACAGCTGCTGATAGATCAGAGGACATGGAGGTGGCTCTGCAGCTGCTGAGACAGGGAGATGTCAACGCCCGCGCCCGCCAGGTACACAAAACATGTACACACTCTATCTCTCTCTCTCACACACACACACACACACACCCCTGTAGACACATTTACTCTAACCAATTGTACACTCACAGACACACATTAACACTGAGCCACTGTATATTCACACACACCTGCAGTCACAGACTGTATATTTACTCAGCTATCTATTGTACAAGCCATTCTATAGACACTGAAACACCTGTACACACAGTCACCTACACGCCTCTCTGGATTTCTTACCTCTCCTGCACAAGTTTGTTGTTGTTTACCTTTTAAACCTTTATAATTTTGTTTTGTATTTTCTTGTGTGCCAAAAAAATACATATATATTTAACAAGAAATACCTATACTCAATACTAACCTACTCACTCCGTCACTCAGGACCAGAGTACTTGCCTGTACTTGATTCTCTTCCTCTCACACATTCTTCCTACCACAAACATATACATTGAGGGAAAAAAGTATTTGATCCCCTGCTGATTTTGCACGTTTGCCCACTGACAAAGAAATGATCAGTCTATAATTTTAATGGTAGGTTTATTTGAACAGTGAGAGACAGAATAACAACAAGAAAATCCAGAAAAACGCATGTCAAAAATGTTATAAATTGATTTGCATTTTAATGAGGGAAATAAGCATTTGACCCCCTCTCAATCAGAAAGATTTCTGGCTCCCAGGTGTCTTTTATACAGGTAACGAGCTGAGATTAAGAGCACACTCTTAAAGGGAGTGCTCCTAATCTCAGCTTGTTACCTGTATAAAAGACACCTGTCCACAGAAGCAATCAATCAATCAGATTCCAAACACTCCACCATGGCCAAGACCAAAGAACTCTCCAAGGATGTCAGGGACAAGATTGTAGACCTACACAAGGCTGGAATGGGCTACAAGACCATCGCAAAGCAGCTTGGTGAGAAGGTGAAAACAGTTGGTGCTATTATTCACAAATGGAAGAAACACAAAATACCTGTCAATCTCCCTCGGCCTGGGGCTCCATGCAAGATCTCACCTCGTGGAGTTGCAATGATCATGAGAATGGTGAGGAATCAGCCCAGAACTACACGGGAGGATCTTGTCAATGATCTCAAAGCAGCTGGGACCATAGTCACCAAGAAAACAATTGGTAACACACTACGCCGTGAAGGACTGAAATCCTGCAGCGCCCGCAAGGTCCCCCTGCTCAAGAAAGCACATATACAGGCCCGTCTAAAGTTTGCCAATGAACATCTGAATGATTCAGAGGAGAACTGGGTGAAAGTGTTGTAGTCAGATGAGACCAAAATCGAGCTCTTTGGCATCAACTCAACTCGCCGTGTTTGGAGGAGGAGGAATGCTGCCTATGACCCCAAGAACACTATCCCCACCATCAAACATGGAGGTGGAAACATTATGCTTTGGGGGTGTTTTTCTGCTAAGGGGACAGGACAACTTAACCGCATCCAAGGGATGATGGACGGGGCTATGTACCGTCAAATCTTGGGTGAGAACCTCCTTCCCTCAGCCAGGGCATCGAAAATGGGTCTTGGATGGGTATTCCAGCATGACAATGACACAAAACACATGGCCAAGGCAACAAAGGAGTGGCTCAAGAAGAAGCACATTAAGGTCCTGGAGTGGCCTAGCCAGTCTCCAGACCTTAATCCCATAGAAAATCTGTGGAGGGAGCTGAAGGTTTGAGTTGCCAAACGTCAGCCTCGAAATCTTAATGACTTGGAGAAGATCTGCAAAGAGGAGTGGAACAAAATCCCTCCTGAGATGTGTGCAAACCTGGTGGCCAACTACAAGAAACGTCTGACCTCTGTGATTGCCAACAAGGGTTTTGCCACCACGTACTAAGTCACGTTTTGCAGAGGGGTCAAATACTTATTTCCCTCATTAAAATGCAAATCAATTTATAACATTTTTGACATGCGTTTTTCTGGATTTTTTGTTGTTGTTGTTGTTATTCTGTCTCTCACTGTTCAAATTGAAATTAAAATTAAAGACTGATCATGTCTTTGTCAGTGGGCAAATGTACAAAATCAGCAGGGGATCAAATACTTTTTTCCCTCACTGTATAGTTTCCCTCTCTCACATTTCCTTCCTGTCTTCTTTTCTTTTCTCTTACTTCTCTCTCTCCTGGTATCTAGGCAGGGCAGACGGCTCTGATGCTATCGGTCAGCCATGGTCGTACAGCCATGGTGCGGTTGCTGCTGAGCTGCCAAGCTGACCTCAACATTCAGGACAAAGATGGTTCGACCGCACTCATGTGTGCCTGTGAGCACGGTCACACCGAGATCGCTCGGGTGCTACTGGAGTCTGGACACTGTGACACCAGTCTCACAGACAAGGTAGGGACGCACGCACACACATGCTGTACACAGAAATACATCAGGGCATACACACGAACATTAACACATACATACCACAGGAGGTTGGTGGCACCTTAATTGGGGAGAACGGGCTCGTGGTAATGACTGGTATCAAATACATTTCCATTTGCTCCATTCCGGTCATTATTATGAGCCTCCTGTGATACATACAGTACAGTTACTTTTGGACTTCCCAAAATGTTGCATTTCAAAACAAGACAACAGTGCCACTACCTGGCTAAAACTGTGAAGTGCATCTTGTTAATTGATTTGAATGTGACGAGCACACAGACTCTCAGACGATGTCAAATCCCCTAACCTTTGAGCTGCAGGGAATTGACCAGAAACACACTATCCTATTTTACCTCCACGGAGTGATAGCAGCATGGGCAGCCAGATATGGTAGGAAATAGCTGCTAGGTTAATGACTGTTTTGCAGTGATGTCTCTCTGGGTTTGACACGCTAATCCCTCCTAGAAGGTATTACACTGTACTGGATGTGTAGCGGTGTCTGTGCGTGAATTGCGCGGAGGCTATGGCTAGAATCAGACCTTAGGCCTCCAGGGCAGAGTCAGACAAGGAGCTAATGTAGACCCTGGAACCTCAGACATATGTATGTGTGCTGGGTTGTGGCTGAGACAGACAGGCTGTAAATATCACTCTCTCTATCCAGCTCTCTAGCTCTTCCTTTCCCATGGCCCTGACATGGTATTTTCCTGCTCTCACTCTGGTCCCATATTTATCTCACTATGTGTTCAATTCAACAATACTTAATTTATACCCATGAAGAGACCCTAATGCAAAACATCCCACAAGCCAGCCAGGAGTCGAACCTAGAATATTCCGATTCGTAGTCAGACGCATTATCCATTGCACCACTGGCCCACTGTGAAGATGACCTTTTTTGGGGTGTAGGTTTTAGCTGTATGCTCATTACCCAGGTCTCATGTTTCTCCTGTTGGTCCTACTGTGGGAAGGGGGGAGGGAGGGAGGGAGGGAGGGAGGGAGGGAGGGAGGGAGGGAGGGAGGGAGGAGTCTAAAGCACACATTCTCTGGCTAGTGGGGAGGACAGTGTTCACTGTTCAAACATGATTGACCCACACCGTTTTTGTTTACTCTAAAAGTGAATCAACATTCTCTCTCTCTCTCTCTCTCTCTCTCTCTCTCTCTCTCTCTCTCTCTCTCTCTCTCTCTCTCTCTCTCTCTCTCTCTCTCTCTCTCTCTCTCTCTCTCTCTAGGATGGTCAGAGTGCTCTGTCGGTGGTGGTAGCGGCCTCCAATGCTGAGCTAGTTGACCTTCTCAAGTCCCACTCAGACTCCACCACCACCCAGGCCTCCAACCCCTCCACCACCTCTCTTCCCCCCCAGTAGCCCCTCTCTAACCCCTACCCCACCCACCCTGGACCCACTATACCCCGGACCGCTTTCCCTGGACCAGAGGAGGCTGGTGGGTGGAGCTATAGGAGGACGGGCTCATTGTAATGGCTGGAGTGGAATGAATGGAACAGTATCAAACTCATCAAACATATGGAAACCACATGCTTGACTCTGTTCCATTCATTCCAATGCAGCCATTACAATGAGCCCGTCCTCCTATAGCTCCTCCCACCAGCTGCCACTGTCATGGACCATACCCTTTTCCAGACTGTCTGGAGGACAGTCAAAGGCTGTATTCACCACCACTGCCTATATCTCCCCACCGACCAGAGCTCAGCTCACAGATAGGCTTACTGGACCTGAGCCACAGGGAACCAGAATAGCACACATTCTTCACATTTCTGCCAACATTTAGTGGGTGGGAATAATGTATCAAGTGTTTGGTAGCCAGTCAATGTTACACTCAAAAACCCAGTAGCCGTGACGACAGTGGTAATTGACAGGTGATCCAGGAAGAGGGCAGAAGGACAACAGAGGTATGATGGATTGTGGCTTTCTAATAAAAAAATAGCTATTTAGGCCAAAATAATCTTAAACACATGATCTACCTTAAAAATCGGTCATATTATTATCAATAATATGTTTTTCCTTCCTTTTTATACCTGTAGCTAGGTTTCCATCCAATTGGCAACAGATTTTCATCCGAATATTCTAAAATCCGCATAAAGAAAATGTGCAAGCAATGCAGATGTAGAAGCATGGTGGCTAGGAAAAACTCCCTAGAAAGGCAGGAACCTAGTAGAAACCTAGATAGGAACCAGGCTCTGAAGTGTGGCCAGTTCTCTTCTCGATGTGCCGGGTGGAGATTATAAGAGTACATGGCCATTAAAGCCAGATTGTTCTTCAAGATGTTCAAACGTTCATAGACCTGAGTCAATGTGTTTCCATCACATTTTAAACTAGTTTTGACACAAAAACTGTTGCCTTAATTTTCAATATTTGTCACGATCGTCATAATGAGCGGACCAAGGCGCAGCGTGATACGAGTACATACTTTAATAGTACTTAGCAACACGACACAATACAACAACAAAATAACAAAACGATACGTGAAGTCCTCGGTCAATAACACAAACCTACACGGAACAAGATCCCACGAATCACAAGTGCACAAAAGGCTGCCTAAGTATGGTTCCCAATCAGAGACAACAAGCAACAGCTGATTCTCTTTGCCTCTGATTGAGAACCACCCCGGCCAACATAGAAACACATAACCTAGAACAGAACATAGAAAACGAAACATAGACACTACACAAAGAAACTAACACCCTGGCTCAACATACAAGAGTCCCCAGAGCCAGGGCGACAATATTCCTACTCTGGTTTTGGCACATGCGCTCTAGCCAACAGCTAGCAGATACAGTGCGGGTAGGTTAATCTACATGATGAGATTATTATGGATAAGAATATTTGCATTTGTCAAATGGCAGTGAAGCATCGATCATCATGTCACCAGAATAAGACCCTCAATATTTATTGGAAAGGAACATCAAGCTCATAGCGTGCACTTTCAACACCCTGTGAAGTTCATCATAATTGACATAATCTGTTGCCTAATAAACTGCATGGTTTCCCGAATTGTAGTCGGAGGACCACACAACATATAATCACATGACTCAAAGTTTGCTTCGATATAATGGTTATTATATCAGTATTTGCGCATAAAGGTTTCCACTGGCATTTCTCGCAAAATACATTTTACCGACACAAAAATATCCCACCATGTCTAACAAACAAATTCTCTGTTGGCATTTATAAAATTGTACCGAAATGTCCTGTTTGCATCACAGCTGTCGTGATTTTTTTTATACGGTATGACTTTACTCGCATGAAAACTGGATGGAAACGTGGTTATTGATGACATTACTATTCTTTTATATTTGGACATAAGCCATTTATTTAAATCATAAAGTCTGAATGCTATTATAGCGTTTGATCAAATACACACTCTATATTTATTTTGTAATGCACTTTGTTTTACTCTGTTTGATTGACACACGCCGTACATATCAATGCTTGGTTTTCGTCAGTATGGCCTGACGATTGACTCACTTAGACGTCTTCCAATATGAAGGTTGTACAGTAGGTTGCAGCAATTTTACAACCCTCGCAGAATCGACACACGCTACTAAACTGCAGTATGTTGTAGCAACTGTCTATGTAATACTCTACTGAACAATTTACAACTCTGTCTCTTTATATCTCTCTCTTTGTCTCTCACACACCTCACACACATACACACACACACACACACACACACACACACACACACACACACACACACACACACACACACTCTCACTCACTCCACTGTAATGCATCCCTTCCTCTATCTGCCTGCTTATAGATTACAAATAAAATAATATATGCACCCAAATCGCTACAAAATGCACAGAGAATGTCAGGCAATTTTACATTCCAGATACAGTGTCATTCAGCAGCCTTCTGTTATATCTCTACAGGACTATGGAACAACATCACACCACTGAGCACAGGAAGCATTACAGGAGACTACTATCCGTCACTGGCCATAATGTAGTAGGGGGTTGTCACATTTTCTGTAACGTTTCAGTCAGTTAGTAATATTACAACCCCTTCTCCCGTACAGACACCACAGGCTGCTTTCACTGCTAGAAAAGTAGAAAGGTTGTTTTTAGGGGATTGCACCTCTCTCTTCCACACCCACCTCTTCTCTGTATTGAACAATGGCTTAGTATAGGACACTGGTGTGAAGTAATGACATAATGAGAATATCCTATCTTGCCTATCAGAAAATGAAGAGGTATGTGACGCAATGTGATTTTTCATACCCAGTCCTAAAGGAAATGTGCTGTACTCACCAGCTGGAGAGGTGTTGTCTTTCTCACCTGTTCATCAGAAACCAAGTTTAGGAGCTGAAGACTGACCTCTACTGGTTAAATACATATATGGATAATTACCTGTAGATACAGTATTGTGAAAAATACATCTGGTATTGTCTGACATTTGCTCTTAAATATATTTAGTATTTATTCAAAATGTTATATTTTTACAATATACAGTATATGCATGGGCCAATAGTCCAATGATCATGTTGGATATAAATATGTGAATTTATTGGTTCTTCTGGATGGTATATATAAGCTGATTGCTCTACTCTAATAAGCAATGTGACTGTCAATTGGTTGGGTGGTTCATGCTCGTCTCTTATTGGACAAGGCTGTGTACGGTACTGTGTCAACAGGACTGACTGTTGTAATACTGTACTACTGCATCACAATCAGATGTAAACAGCTGTACCTGCAATATTCCTACTATCAAATTGGCTTGTATGTTAACCATTTACAAATCATAGAATTGCTTCTAAATAAAAAGGAACATTTTAAAACTGGATTGGGTAGAAGTGTATTATGTGATGATCCAATGGATATTAGCCTCTACAGTGCATTAGCCTCTGAAGGATGTGCATACTTCTTTTTTTCCCTTCTTCTATGCTGACCATGTATCATGTTGACCTCACAAGCAGTTGTCCACCTGTCAAAGACCTTCACTGAGCCAATTTCACTCTGCCAGACAGACCACTACAGTGTGTGTGTGTGTGTGTGTGTGTAAGTGTGTGCATTTGTGTGTGTGTGTGTGTGTGTGTGTGCGCAAGCGTGTGTGTAAAACTAGCTTGCACCAGCAGATGGTAATGTTACCCCAGGATAAAGACAAGAGTTAGGGGTTTCTCTGCATCCTCAGAATGCCAGCAGGACAGTGCCTTCAGGAAGTATTTACACCCATTGACTTTTTCCACATTTTGTTGTGTTACAAAGTGTGATTACAATTAATTTAATTTAATTATAATTTTATGTCAACAATCTACACAAAATACATTCACTGTCTTCTTGGTTTAGGTTATTTATTGTCTTGCTGAAAGGTGAATTCATCTCCCAGTGTGTGACGGAAAGCTAACTGAACCAGGTTTTCCTCTAGAATTTTGCCTGTGCTTAGCTCCATTCAGTTTAATTTTTACCCTGAAAAACTCCCCAGTCCTTAATCACAAGCATCTCCATATCATGATACAGCCACCACTATGCTTGAAAATATGGAGAGTGGTACTCAGTAATGTGTTGTATTGGATTTGCCACAAACATAACACTTTGTATTCAGGACATAAAGTTAATTGCTTTGCCACATTTTTTTGCGGTATTACTTTATTGCCAATTAGGTTATCATTGTAGAGTATCTACAATATTGTTCATCCATCCTCAGTTTTCTCCTATCACACCCATTCAACTCTGTAACTGTTTTAAAGTTACCATTGGCCTCATGGTAAAATCCCTGAGCGGTTTCCTTCCTCTCCAGCAACTGAGTTAGGAAGGACGCCTGTATAGATACACCATCCAAAGTGTAATGTATATCTTCACCAGGACCAATTAATTTTTATCCATCTACCAATAGGTGCCCTTCTTTGCGAGGCATTGGAAAACCTCCCCGGTCTTTGTGGTTGAATCTGTGTTTGAAATTCACTGTTCGACTGAGGGATCTTACAGTTAATTGCATGTGTGGGGTACAGAGATGAGGTAGTCATTCAAACATCATGTTAAACAATATTATTGCACACAGAGTGACTCCATGCAACTTACTATGTGACTTGTTAAGCACATTTTTACTCATGGACTTATTTAGGCTTGCCATAAGGAAGGGGTTGAATACTTATTGACTCAAGACATTTCAGCTTTTTATTTTTAATTAATTTGTAAACATTTAGAAAAACATAATTCCACTTTGACATTATGGGGTATTGTGTGTAGGCCAGTGGTAAAACATCTCAATTTAATCAATTTTAAATTCAGGCTGTAACATAACAAAATGTGGAAATTCAATGGGTGTGAATATTTTCTGAAGACACTGTAAGTTAACATGCCAGGACAGGGGTCGTTCTGCAACCCAAATGATAGATAAAGCGAATTTTCCAAATTCTCACAATAACGTTGTATTATATAGATAGATGTAGCCTACCTTTTAAAAAAAATCTAAATTTAGGATACGCAAAATCATTTCATACATTTTAAATATATTCCAACAGAATATATTTAGAATGTATATATGAAAAACTGTAAAATGTATATCACTATATACACTGAGTGTACAAAACATTAACAACACCTGCTCTTTCCATGACAGACTGACAGGTGAAAGCTATGATCCCTTATTGATGTCACTTGTTAAATCCACTTCAATCAGTGTAGATGAAGGGGAGGAGACAGGGTAAAGAAGGATTTTTAAGCCTTGAGACAATTGAGACATGGATTGTGTATGTGTGCAATTCAGTAGGTGCCAGGCGCACCGGTTTGTGTCAAGAACTGCAACACTGCTGGGTCTTTCATGCTCAACATTTTCCTGTGTGTATCAATAATGGTCCTCCATCCAAAGGACATCTAGCCAACTTGACACAACTGTGGGAAGCTTTCGACACTTTGTAGAGTCCATGCCCCAATGAACTGAGGCTGTTCTGACGGCAAAAGATAGGGGTGCAATGTAATATTAGGAAGGTGTTCCTAATGTTTTGTATACTCAGTGTATGTTAAATGCATTCAATATATTTCAAAATACATTCTGAAAACATTTTCACATTTGTTCATCAATTGAATATTTTTTCCAAATATATTCCAACATGGATTTAAATGTATTTGTAAGACATATTTTAAATTAAAATGTAAGGCAAATATAAAAAACTGGCCAGATCATATTGTAACGAAATGGTATCACATGCACTTCTGTCAGTCTCATTAAGACTGCAGACAAGCCTAACCTTTAAACACAGAACACAACAGAACCCATTAACTGGCATGACAATCCGTCTCATGGGAGGCCAAAAAGGACTAAGACAAATCCCCCAACAAGCCATGCCTCCAAGTCTTGTAATAGGCTATTAAAACATGCAAACATGATACATTATCGGTCATTTAGTGACTCCGTGTCTTTCATGTGCATAACAAATAAACAAACAAACTTGACAAAAGCATTGCAACCTACGTCCAATGGGCAGAACTTAATATACTATATAATTCCATGAAATGAGTGCCTTTTGACATGTTAAGTAGAAATAAGTAGAAATAATGCACCAATATTGAATTTTAAAAGCCTGTTAATGAAATGAAGTGCCCTTTAATATAGACCACATGGATAATTAAATACATCTGATTTTCCATATGAATAAACACATGCTAAAGTGCCAAAATTCAGCATTTTGACATGTCCCTCTGTGAACCGTCTGTGACTTCTAGGAAGATCTTAAACCACTAACCTCCTAATATACGCCACGTTTTCACGACCATAGTAAACCCGTAGTTATTTGGTTGCTTTGACAAAGTTATTTCTGAAGATTATTATTTATTTCATGTGATTAAGTTACGTCTGTCCCTCATTTTATGGTCAACCCTGTTATGTGAACTGAACTCTTGTTTTAATCTGGTGAAACTATTCCTTTTTAAATATTTGTTTCAAAAGAAACATTGAACATCTAATAGTCAAATAATATTCTGGTGTTTTGTGGTGAAAAACTGAGCGGGTTGAGCATAACACGTCAATCATGTTACCCATAGATAGACAGGCTAGAAATGTTCCAACAATTACTTTTTTGGAGTGAATTGCCCCTTCCTGCTGTACACAACAAGCTTAAATAACACATATGGAATCATGTAGTAACCAAAAAAGTGTTAAACAAATCAAAATATATTTTATATTTGAGATTCTTCAAAGTAGCCACCCTTTGCCTTGATGACAGCTTTGCACACTCTTGGCATTCTCTCAACCAGCTTCACCTGGAATCCTTTTACAACAGTCTTGAAGGAGTCTCATTCATTATGCCGGTGAAGACAGCTGTGCCTGGATCCATGTTGTATCTAATATCCCTAGCGAATTTATGTTGATCATCTGTTGTTTTCTGCTTGATTTACAGCAGGGTCTTGTTGGATTTAACAGAGAAAGCATCAAGGTAATTAGTTCCTGTTTTCATATGTTTTTGTGCCTTGGATTGGACACCGAGTCTACATTTACATTTACATTTACATTTACGTCATTTAGCAGACGCTCTTACTTTGCACAATTGTGTAGGATAGACTGTTGCGCAACACCCAACGCTCTTCCAAATAATTATTCTGGATATAATGAAAACAAATTACATAGCCTAGTTGGCTTATTCACAATATGATCTGGTAATGAAATAACATGACAAATACATGTTGTTTTCCATGTTACACCTGCAATTTTAAACAATACAAGGGGCTTGAAGTAGCCTACTTGAACTTGAATATGGAGCTCAGATATTCAAGTACTGGAATAGGTCTACCTTGAAAATCAGACGTTTCCTCAATTTGAAAATACATTTTTATAAGTTCTCCTGCTCCCTTTATTACTATCCGTGATTTAATTTTTGATCCGTTTTTGTGATTGATTTCTTTCCATACAAATCTTTCCATTAAAAAGGAACCTCGTTTTTGGTCACTTTCTCATTATAAAACAGCGATGGTGAGATTCAAATGGTGAGATTAATGCTACTGCTATTCATGGATGTATTATTTGTGCCTGCGTCAGCCACGTAGGCTACAGAAAAATCGGCACGCATGTGTCCAATCTATTTAGTCAGGCAATGTCCACATTCTTCTCACATATTGTAGAATGTAATAATAATTTGAATATCAATGCATTGGCAAGGCCTAAAAAATGCATTACTCTTAAAGTGGTAATGGACTACTTAAAAAAATTAATTGGCAGGCTTTTTTGGTGGAGGTTCTATATTAGGCCCTATATGTACAATTATATAAATTATACAATTGTATAATATTGACGTCCTTCAAAATTACAATTACAGTTGAAGTCGGAAGTTTACATACACCTTAGCCAAATACATTTAAACTCTTTTTTTCACAATTCCTGACATTTAATCCTAGTAAAAATTCCCTGTCTTAGGTCAGTTAGGATCACCACTTTATTTTAAGAATGTGAAATGTCAGAATAATAGTAGAGATAATTATTTATTTCAGCTTTTATTTATTTCATCACATTCCCAGTGGGTCAGAAGTTTACATACACTCAATTAGTATTTGGTAGCATTGCCTTTAAATTGTTTAACTTGGGTCAAATGTTTCGGGTAGCCTTCCACAAGCTTCCCACAATAAGTTGGGTGAATTTTGGCCCATTGCTCCTGACAGAGCTGGTGTAACTGAATCAGGTTTGTAGGCCTCCTTGCTCGCACATGCTTTCTCAGTTCTGCCCACACATTTTCTATAGGATTGAGGTCAGGGATTTGTGATGGCCACTCCAATACCTTGACTTTGTTGTCCTTAAGCCATTTTGCCACAACTTTGGAAGTATGCTTGAGGTCATTGTCCATTTGGAAGACCCATTTGCAACCAAGCTTTAACTTCCTGACTGATGTCTTGAGAAGTTGCTTCAATATATCCACATAATTTTCCTTCCTCATGATGCCATCTATTTTGTGAAGTGCACCAGTCCCTCCTGCAGCAAAGCACCCCCACAGCATGATGCTGCCACCCCTGTGCTTCACAGTTGGGATGGTGTTCTTTGGCTTGCAAGCATTCGCCCTTTTTCCTCCAAACATAACGATGGTCAACATGGCCAAAAAGTTATATTTTTGTTTCATCAGACCAGAGAACATTTCTCCAAAAAGTACAATATTTATATTGTGCAGTTGCAAACCGTTGTCTGGCTTTTTTATGGCGGTTTTGGAGCAGTGGCTTCTTCCTTGCTGAGCGGCCTTTCAGGTTATGTTGATATAGGACTCGTTTTACTGTGGATATAGATACTTTTGTACCATCTTCACAAGGTCCTTTGCTGTTGTTCTGGGATTGATTTGCACTTTTCGCACCAAAGTACGTTCATCTCTAGGAGACAGAACACGTCTCCTTCCTGAGCGGTATGACGGCTGCGTGGTCCCATGGTGTTTATACTTGCGTACTATTGTTTGTACAGATGAACGTGGTACCTTCAGGAGTTTGGAAATTGCTCCCAAGGATGAACCAGACTTGTGGAGGTCTACAAAAAAATGTTGGAGGTCTTGGCTGATTTCTTTTGATTTTCCCATGATGTCAAGCAAAGAGGCACTGAGTTTGAAGGTAGGCCTTGAAATACATCCACAGGTACTCCTCCAATTGACTCAAATGATGTCAATTAGCCTATCAGAAGCTTCAAAAGCCATTACATCATTTTCTGGAATTTTCCAAGCTGTTTAAAGGCACAGTCAACTTAGTGTATGTAAACTTCTGACCCACTGGAATTGTGATACAGTGAATTATAAGTGAAATAATCTGTCTGTAAACAATTGTTGGAAAAATTACTTGTGTCATGCACAAAGTAGATGTCCTAACCGACTTGCCAGAACTATAGTTTGTTAACAAGAAATGTGTGGAGTGGTTGAAAAACAAGTTTTACTGACTCCAGCGTAAGTGTATGTAAACTTCCGACTTCAACTGTACGTGCTTGAAAAAGACCCTGACTTGCCAATGTCTTAAAGGATGTATAGTCCTAGGCCCATGTTCTTGGATAGGTGACATTTTGTCATTTAGCAGATGCTCTTATCCAGAGCAGTGAGTACATACATTTTCATACCTATTATTTTTCATACTGGTGCCCCGTGGGAATTGAACCAACAACCTTGGTGTTGCACACCATGCTCTGCCAACTGAGCCACACAGGACCACAATTTGCATATATTCCTCTAAATACATCTGGAACTGCATAACAATCTTTTATATTTTTGTTTCAAACCATTTTTTTGATTTTGATCCCAATGTCACACATTGGCCCCATTATTTATAGAAAGACCCATACATGCATCTGTACTCTTGCACGCCCAACCTCCCCATACTGTGTGCTAATGAGTAAAAATGGTTTTTCTCTCTCAGTCTCTCACACAAACACATGCACACACACACCACACTACACACAGAGTAGGATAATGAGTGAATGATGGGCTCTCCACCACCTACAGTACCATAACAGCATCAGCCCTATTCCTAACAAGGGCTTCCAGAGAAGAGAGGCACAATTGATAAACAGAGAGGGGTACGTAGGGGTAGTCGCTCTCTCTCTGACAGTTCCAGTTCCATATACACCAGTTAAGGATATAAGCACAGCAGAGGCAATAAGGAAAGAGCACATTTACAGTAATCATCCATACAGTACGGCCTCACGCTGAACTGAGAATGTGCACTAGCACACACATGTGCACACGCACACACGTAATATGCAAAATGCAAAGATACTATGTTTTGATATAAATCCCCCTACTTCTCATTTCCCTCATCCCCCCACATTCCCCCACACACACTCCTAATCTGAATTGCAGATTCCTTCACTGCCCTATCAGTGGCTCTCTATCTGACAGCGTGATGAGGCAGCCTTGTTACCGTGAAGACTTCCAAGAGTAAATAACGCGTAATGGCTTTCAGCCCATCGACTCCATCCACTATGCTGCTGAGGAAAGAGGAAAACAGAGAGAAGAGAGAAACCCCCATGGCTGTACTCACTACCAGCACACAATCCCTTTCCAGTTCCCATTCCCATCACCAGTGACAGCGAGGCTTGGGAGGATTGGTCCTTGGAAACAAATGGTGGATTCATGTTTCATGGAAGAGGATGCCAGTCAGACCTAACCCTAGCCTCAACCCTAACCCTCGACCCTAACCCTAGTCTCAACCCTAACCCTAGCCTTAACCCTAACCCTAGTCTCAAACCTAACCCTAGCCTCAACCCTAACCCTTGACCCTAACCCTAGTCTCAACCCTAACCATAGTCTCAACCCAAACCCTAGTCTCAAACCTAACCCTAGCCTCAATCCTAAACGTCAACCCTAACCCTAGTCTCGACCCTAACCCTAGTCTTAACCCTAGCCCTGACTGTTGAAAACTGCTGTGGAAATGCCATGCAGCAATGCAGAGGGGAACCACCTTGTTCCTACCCCCTCACCAGCTGTCTTTGCTGGGCATGGCTGTAGGAAGCATCTGAGCTGACATGGATTGTGGCTTTGTGTGTGTCGTTAATCTCCAATAAAATGATTAACATTTGCAATAGATTTAGTGGCCTTCTGGTATCTAGGGGATGGATATGACAGAAGAGGGCATGAGGAAGCATGTTCAATGAAAAGGAATCCTGCAACAACGACCATCCCGCCCTCTGAGCCGTGATATCCACTGCCACCTCTCCGCTTTCACATCCATTAAACCCCCAGCGAACTGTCATTTCCCTTCCACTGGGGTTACCCTTTTCTATCCCCGCTCCACTCGTCTCTCTCTCTTTCTCTTTCCCTCCACTCACTTCTCTCTCCCTCACTGTCTCTCCACTATCTCTCTCTCTCTCTGTCTGTCCCTCTCTCTCTCTATTTCCAGAGAACAGCGCTCAATATAGAAGCATGGAAAACACTGACTGACAGTTGCACGGGGGGAACTCATCTTTATCAGCCATTAACCGACAGAGATACTTTACCTTAGTTCCCACCATCGGCCTTGACAACTGATAGAGGCTTTATGGTTACCTGGGCAATCAGAGAGAACCAAGGAGGGTACCAATAACAACGCAACACAAACAAGAGTTGGGCGATTTTTATAAATTTAATATATCAATATATAGAGATATTTATCAACAGCTTGATTTCATAGAAACGTGAGTGAGACCATTTTGGCATACAGTACAGATATTCCATGTAAGTACAGAAGTTGCTAAGTTTAACTCCCCCTCCCCCACCTCCCCCTTCCCCTCTCACAGACACAAAACACCAAAACAGAAAGAACCAAGTCAAATATACAGGAGCACAAACAAGGCACCAATAAATTAAATGATAACCCCTCGTTTAAAATACGAAACAACAAAACCTATCTAACAGAATTAAATACAGTATAAACAACCTAAATTCTGCAATGCTTTACTGTTAAAAAGCAAAACAAAATTAAAAACAGAGAGGGAAAAAAAGAGTAAACACTTTGGCAGATTATTAATTTTTTGTTACAATCAAGTAGTAAATAAATCCAGTGCTCTTGTGTACAAATAAATTCATATATGGTCTACACTCCTTTTTTAACCTGGAGCCTTATGTTCATACTTTTATTTTTTTTACAGATACAGTGCCTTGCAAAAGTATTCAGACCCCTTGGATTTCATCACATTTTATTGTGTTACAAAGTGGGATTAAAATTGATTTAATTGACTTTTTTTTTGTCAACAATCTACACAAAATACTCTGTAATGTCAGTGGGAGAAAAATTATATATTTTTGAAGATAAAGAAAATTCACAAATAAAATATTCAGCCACTTTGTTTAGGCAAGCCGAAATTAGTTCAAGAGTAACCATTTGGCGTAACAAATCACATAATAAGTTAACCCTTCCTCTGTCCCCCAAACATACAGCATCTGTAAGGCCCCTCAGTCAAGTATTGAATTTCAAGCACAGATTCAACTACAAAGACCAGGGAGCTTTTCGAAAGCCTCAAAGAAGGGCAGTGATTGGTAGATGGGTAGCAATAACAAATCAGACATTGACTATCTCTTTAAACATGGTCAAGTTAATAATGATGCTGTGGATGATGTATTAAACCACCCAGACACATCAAAGATACAGTCGTCCTTCTGAACTGAGCTGCAGGACAGGAAGGAAACTGCTCAGGGATGCCATTGGTGATTTTAAAACAGCTACAATGGCGGTGATACAAGAAAACTGAAGATGGATCAACAACATTGTAGTGACTCCACAATAATGACCTAAATGACAGAGTGAAAAGAAGAATACAAATATACAGAATAAAAAATATTCAAAAACATGCATCTTGTATGCAACAAGGCACTAAAGCAATACAGCAAATGAATACACTTTCTGGCCTAAATGCAAAGCCTTATGTTTGGTGCAAATCCAACACCACACATCACTGAGTAACTGCCTCCTTATTTTCAAGCATGGTGGTGGCTGCATCATGGTATGGGTATGCTTGACATCAGCAAATACTGGGGAGTTTTTCAGGATAAAAGAAACGGGATGGAGCTAAGCACAGGCAAAATCCTAGAGGAAAACCTGCTTCAGTCTGCTTTACACCAGAAACTGGGAGAGGAATTCACCTTTCAGCAGGACAATAACCTAAAACACAAGGCCAAATCTACACTGGAGTTTCTTACCAAGAAAACAGTAAATGTTCCTGAGTGGCCAAGTTACAGAGCTTGAAGAATTTAGCAAAGAATAATGGGCAAATATTTTCCGCATCCCTGGTCACAGACTCCTTGAGCAATTATTACAAGAAGAGTGGAAAGCTGCACAATCTGATGAGTAAAGTTTTTGGCAAAACTATTTTGAACTGGAATAAGTGCTTCACTTATTAACAATGACCACACAATTCCATTCAAAATATAAGATTGTAAGAAATACTGTAGCCTCCCACTGGGCACAGATATCAATCAAGTCTAATCCACATAATTTCATTGAAATGACGTGGAAACAACGTTGATTCAACCAGTGTGTGCCCAGTGGGCTACCATTACTATATCCAACCCAACTCCATTTGTTGCTACCGACTATCATGTATCGCAGTGGTTTTCAAACTTTTTGACCCTCTACCCCCCAAAAGAGTGGTAGGCTACAAAACCTGTGACCCGTGAGCAAACACAAGCACGTGTGCAATCGCTGTGCAAATGTAGCCTGCCATTACAGCCATAAACGATCAATTTTCAAAACACAAATAAACTGCGTTTTACACCTGCATTTGGAAAATAAATTAATTCATGTTAGCAGCCAATATCAACTATGGATATATCATGACACTTCTCTGGAGTCCAGAGCAAGCAAAGGCCTACTTGTAGCAAAGGTTGCACGAACGGAATGAAAGCATGTACTGTCTGTACCAATGCATCACTTTGGAGGGTAGCCTGCCTGCAGAGTGCTCGTTGCCAGCCGGGTAGCCCTGTTCTTCCTCACAAATATCGCAATAAATTTGCCAGAATATGTTACATATTCATCTCATTATATTGAAGTCAGTGCGACGTTACAGCAGCTTATCTTTATACATACTGTATAGCCAGTAGCCACCCAAACGATCTGAAATATGAAAATGATCAATCAAATTTTATATGGATAACATAAACGTAGGTATGCCCTAATCTGTTCTTGACAACGACTTCCTGCCAGTGGGTTCAGAACAACGCTTACAAAATGTATACCAAACAATTTCTGCCACCACCGAAAATGGCACTTTGGAGACTGGAAGGGCAAAGGGGCATGTGCTCTGCACAGGTAGAGCCCTATCTGTGCACGTGCATGGCTATAATAAATGCCAAATATGTTTCTAACATGTATTGACTCAGGGAGCTGAATATGTATGCAAGGACTATATTTTAGTTATTGAATTTTTATCAATCTTTAAAAATATGTTAATTTTGTTTTCCTACTTTCACATTAGAGTATTTTGTGTAGATTGTTGACAAAAAAAATGACAATGAAATCAATTTTAATCCCACTTTGTAACACAATAAAATGTGAAGAAATCCAAGAGGTCTGAATACTTTTGTAAGGCACTGTATGTTTAAAACATTATCAAAAGTTCAGTTGTATAAAAACGTATTTACAAGTTCATGATTCAAAACCATTGGACTGTACCGATCGGTCACCCCTCCCCACTCCTCCTATGTACCCCTTTACACAGTGCAGAAGGCTTCTTGAAAAGTTTGTGCAACAAACAACGTACAAAATGTATCTGATATGATATGGCTGTGGAATGAAGGTTTGACCCAGAACGTTTGACATTTCTTTACGAACACCTCTCTCCCTCCCTTCCCAAACACTGCCCTCTGAAACACCCAAAAGCCACCTCATATCCCCCACCACACCCATTTTACAACACTGACAGGTACTAAAAGGATTCTGAACTGAACATTATCCTTCAAGTAATACACATCCAGTAAAACATTAACTAGTGTTGTTGTGAGGACTGAGGAGGGACAATGACTATGTCTTATTCACACAGAGAGAAACCAACCAGCAGGAGAGTCACTAGGTTATATCAACTATAACAACAGACAGAGACCATGGAGGAGAATCACTAAGGGTTCCAGAATCATGTAGGGTTCCTTTCACAGACAAACACTGTACTGGGGTCAGTCCTCTGGGTTCCACTTCCGGAGTGTTGGTGAGGGTTGTTGAGCTCAGGGGTGTGTTCCATTCCATAGTAGTTCCTTTTCCTCCTGTTCTTTCAGTGTGTTCAGTCTACCCTTCCAGAAAGATAGCCCTTGTGAAAACAAAGTGTTAATGGCCAAGATGAGGCGAGAGCGATTGAGCGAGAGTTGAATTGAGAGGTGATATGATGTGAGTGGTATTAGTCGCAATACAGTCTGATGATGGAGCAGTATGGGTCTGGCTCCCTGTGAGGAACCACCATTAGACATGCATAGATACAAGGATGGGTGAGGAGAGGGTGGTCAGAAAGGACTAGGAAAACAAATCTACTGAGGGTTTGTGCCAGTTGTGGAGCCATGAAGAATCCAGAGCCTTGTAAAATCACTGTTTCTTTAGTGTCCATCAGAAACTAAGAACTACTCATTCAGTGTTTAAAAGATCTCTGTGCTTCAACGGCATATAGTAGTAGAGAGATGTTGAAGCATCAGGAGTTTTCTGAACGCTTCCATGTTGAGTTGATCCTCTCAAGGCTCTGGACACACTCCATGGTTGCCAAGGATACTGGCCACTAGGGTTAAATACACTAAAAGATCTATATAAAGACCAATGCTCTATATAATGCTCTCAATGCAATGTATAGATCTCAGCTGATCTAGCATGGAGTTCCAGATCATAAAAAATAGTTATCCTAAAGTACATACACACAGAAATGCAAAAAAAACACACAAGGTGCCAGTTAACGGGCAGGCAGTGCACAAATTTACAGATACAGTGCCTTCAGAAAGTATTCACACCCACTTTTCCCACATTTTCTTGTGTTACAAAGTGGAATTAAAATGGATTTAATTGGCTTTTTCTGTCAACGATCTACACAAAATACTATAATGTCAAAGTGGAAGGAAAATTAGAACACTTTTCTTTTATTAATGGATAATAAAACACTAATATATCTTTATTAGATAAGTATTCAACCCCCTGAGTCAATATATGTTAGAATCACCTTTGGCAGCAATTACAGCTGTGAGTATTTCTGGGTAATTCTCTAAGAGCTTTGCACACCTGGATTGTACAATATTTGCCCATTATTCTTTAAAAAATTCTTACAACTCTGTCAAGTTGGTTATTGATCATTCCAAGACAGCCATTTTCAAGTCTTGCCATAGGTTTTCAAGCCGATTTAAGTCAAAACTGTAACTAGGCCACTCAGGAACATTCAATGTCGTCTTGGTAAGCAACTCCAGTGTATATTCGGCCTTGTGTTTTAGGTTATTGTCCTGCTGAAAAGTGGGTTTTTTCTCCCACTGTCAGTTGGAAAGCAGACTGAACCAAGTATTCATCTAAGATTTTGCCTGTGCTTAGCTCTATTCCGTTTCTTTTTATCCTCCCTAGTCCTTGCCGATGACAAGCAAACCCATAACATGATGCAGCCACCACCATGCTCGAAAATATGAAAAGTGGTACTCAGTAATGTGTTGTATTGGATTTGCCCCAAACATAACACTTTGTATTCAGGACATGAAGTGAATTGCTTTGCCATATTTTTGGAAGTATTACTTTAGTGCCTTATTGCAAACAGGATGCAATATTTGTATTCTGTACAGGCTTCCTTCTTTTCACTCTGTCATTTAGGTTAGTATTGTGGAGTAACTACAATGTAGTTGATCCAATCCTCAGTTATCTCCTATCACAGCCATTAAACTCTGTAACTGTTTTTAAATCAGCATTGGCCTCATGGTGAAATCCCTGAGCGGTTCCTCCGTCAACTGAGTTAGGAAGGACGCCTGTATCTTTGTAGTGACTGGGTGTCTTGATACACCATCCAAAGTGTAATTAATAACTGCACCATGCTCAAAGGGATATTCAAGGTCTGCTTTTTTTTTACCCATCTACCAATAGGTGCCCCTTGCATTGGAAAACCTCCCTGGTCTTTGTGGTTGAATCTGTGCTTGATATTCACTGCTTGACTGAGGGACCTTACAGATACTTGTATGTGTGGGGTACAAAGATGGGGTAGTTATTTAAAAGTCATGTTAAACACTATTATTGCACACAAGTCCCAGCACATTTTTACTCCTGAATTTATTTAGTCTTGCCATAACAAAAGGGTTGAATACTTATTCACTCAAGACATATCAACTTTTCGTTTTTTTATTTGTAAACATTTCTAAAAACATAATTCCACTTTGACATTATGGGGTATTGTGTGTAGATCAGTGACACGAAATCTCAATTTAATCTATTTTAAATTCAGGCTGTAACACAACAAAATGTGGAAAAGGTCAAGGGGTGTGAATACTTTCTGAAGGCACTGTATCTAGATCACCTAGTTTGCCTGAGAGCAAAACCATCGATTAAATCGACATAAACAAACTATCTAAGTATAGACGTGTTAAATAAACCAAGCTCAGACAAGAGGGCGGTGTGCACTGTAAACGCTGCACTGTTACTTTGTATTGCCTTTGAGAATTGATGGAGTCCACATACTACAACCTTGTGTGATGAATAGTGAGAGGCGTTAAGGATAGAAGAACATAGTATCATTTTAGACTGTCCTTCAGTAAAATGTCTCCTTCAGTAAAATGTCTCCTTCAGTAAAATGTGAGAAGAAAATAGTACTCTGAACACTGCAGCACAGAGACAACTGTGGGTTCTGGAAGCTCTGGGTTCCACATAAGGTGGTCAGTTCACTCAATGGAAATACATTCCAATAACCACAAATCCACTTATATGTGTAGAGTAGCAAATGGCATGGATCTTTATATGGCCACACAACAGTAGCGGAAAGATACTAACTCCCTATTGAAACCTACAGACAGTAGCTAGTGTAGCGATGCTACAGTAACTGCCTACTGAAGGCTATGTGGAAATGTGTGTCAGATTAGCAGGACACCATGTCAGCAGTGTTCTACAGAGATAAATCACTTCCATTCATCTTCAGCAGAGTTCCGGAGCAGAGCGGTCCATTCTGGGGGGGGGGGCAGATCTAATCCTGGAAGACCCTTCCTGTTCCTGTCAGTATCTCTCCCCTTTTTCTCTGCCTCTCCCTCTCTCATGCCCCTCTGCAAGTCTCTCCCTCTTTTTCTTCATCTCGCCCCACCCCCCCCCCCCGACCCTGGAATCACCTGGAAGCAGACATTTCTATTGGAAGACAGAGAGCCATGATGTATAGCTATCATTAATCAACCAATCAACCAGTGAGCTGTGCTGTGAGCGCTACAAATGCAGCCTGCCAAATTATGTTCGTATGTGTGTGGTTCTTTGGCTGCGTTTAGACATGTAGCCCAATTCAGATTTTTCTCCCCCACTAATTTTTATTTTGACCAATCACATCAGATCTTTTCACATCAGATCTTTTTCTGAGGTGGTCTGATTGGTCAAAAGACCAATTAGTGGAAAAAATAACAGAATTGGGCTGCCTGAAATGTGTTTTTCTTTGTGTCTGTGTGTGCATGTACTAGAATGTGTACCAGTTCAAGCCTATGTGCTTTCTTGCAGAAAACAGATGGAGTAGTTGAATTCAGTACCTTCAATTAGCTGCTTCTCATTTTTCTCATCAACAGTGCAATGACTATCACAGGAGAACTCCGACAGCCATGTTCTGCCTCTCCATTGGTCCCTCATATTCAGAATTTTTGCACTATTATGTTGCCATTTCCCTTATATTTAAATCCAGTGCTTGAAGTTGGGACATTGAACCCTCTTCTACCGAGTCACTCAAAACAATTCTTCCAAAGTCTTACTGACTCCCAGACAGAGTTCAACAACAGCAGGGCTTGTACACTTCCTAGTTTAAAAAAAGACCCCCTCCTCTCTCGCCTCCGGCCCCCAACCCCCATCCCACCCGTCCCCTGTACACCTGTTCATTATCTAGTAACTTTTGTGTACCTCTGATGCCAGCAGAGCGGATTACCCATAATCCTCCCTCCCCTGAGTTCTGCCCTGCTGCTTCTTCTTCTGGCGCTGCCCTCTGGCACAAGAGTCCCTCCCAACAATACCCCCTCCCTTACCGCCCTCACCACCATCCAACTTGGCTCAGCCCACGCATAGCCTATCCTCAGTGGCACAGGCCTGGTCCGGCTTATCATATTTACACCAGCAAAACATTAACAATAAATAAAGTCAAACACAAAATAATAATTAAAACACAGCTGGCCTTTCCTCTGTTCCTGGCACAGTAGACTACAGCAAGGTGCCCAGGGAGGTCCAGTCAGCATCTATTTACATGCGCTCTGATGGGCAATGATGTTAGTCATCATTAAAACAGACAGCAGCATTCACCACTACTGGTAACTACAGTAACTTACTAACTAACGGGGCTGAGAGAGGAGCAGAGGACAGCATAGTAGTAGCTAGTAGTAGTGGTAGTAGTAGTAATGTAGTAGTAAGTTATAGTTAGGAGTAAGAGAGAGAGAGAGAGGGACGTGTTTTTAGTGACACGGGTTGAGGGGTACACGTATAAGTAAAAGATAACCCCCCTGTCCATGGGGGGGGGCGTACGATACGGTACGAGCAGACTCTCTCTCTCTGTGCCCCTCTCCTCTGCAGTGTGGTCGCCCCGGGATACGGAGGGGGAGGACGTGGACGGGGACAAGGCGTGCCCCTCAGAGGAATCCGTCATCCTCCAGACTGAGCGCCACGCGCTGCAGAGAGCAGATAAAACAATGTTACCACTCTGTGTGTCTGGGTGTGTGTATGTGCGTGTTGTGTGCGCGGGTGTGAAAAGGAAAGCTAAAAAGAGAGAGAGAGACAGTGAAAAAGAGTGGGGAAAAAAAGAACGACAGAGCAGAAGAGAGAAGAGAAGCTCTCTTTGCAGATCCCACTCCTCTTCCCCCTCATCCCTCTATCCCCGGCACACTGATTTGGCCGTGATGTGAGGAGAGCTGCATGCGCTTACAGAGAGGGACGCCTGATCCACCTCAGGACACTCTGATGT
>NW_028165267.1:0-1000 GCF_964263955.1 Coregonus lavaretus
CACCTGTTCAATATGACACAACTTAACATCAGGGGCGGTGTGTTCATTAGGGCGATATGGGCGACGCACTGCCAAACGGGAAAAGGAAGGGATTTTTTTTCTAATCAATTATATCACGGCAACAGTAGTTATCAGTGTTCTAATCTAGACGTCTGATCTGCCACTAAATGTCCAATCAGGCTAAAGTCGTGCTTCAAATGGCCCCGCCCCTTTTGGGGCGATTTCAGTCAGGTTGAAAATCGCCCAGGGGTCTCTCATAGACTATCATGTAAAATCTTTTTTTTTCAAATATCAGAGCTTTCAATACAATCTCTATGGGTTTCTGAGGGCTTGCACTTACGCGCTTTCGTCATACGTAACATAACCATGAACGTAACTAAGAAAAGAGCGGGTAGCAGCGTCAATCAATTCACGTACTACTATCAACATGGCTAGCGTTCAGTGCAACTCGATTGTCTCTTTGAAAGAAGTTCACATCAAAGACCATTCAAAACGATCTACTGGAGTGTATGCTAGCGGTCATGAGGGAACATATTGTGGAGGAGGTGAAGTCGGCGAACTTCGTAGCTATCCAAGCTGACGAGACCACGGACGTTTCTACACAGACACAGCTGGTGCTTGTGCTGAGGTACATAGATAGCAACCACAAAGCAAACCTCAATCGCCAGTGTGCTTTTGGAGAGACTGAACGGTCTTTTTGCCGACGACGTGAAAGTAAAACTGTGGTGCACTGGCACTACCAGGTTCTCATGAGCTACAACCTCCAGGAGACGTTCTCTGAGACTGTGACTCTGTTGAACATCCTCATAACTACTCCCATGACAACAGCTGAAGCTGAGAGATGTTTCTCAACTTTGACACGAGTTAAGACATTCCTGCGAAATTCAATGGGCCAGGAACGTCTGAATGCACTGGCCATGCTTTCAATGGAGAGGGAACTAGTCCTCAGCATGCCTGATTTCAATGAGAAAGTCATTGACCGCTTTGCTGCATTGAAAGA
>NW_028165266.1:0-12039 GCF_964263955.1 Coregonus lavaretus
GCTGACTGACTGTCTGACTGGCTGACTGACTGTCTGACTGGCTGACTGTCTGGCTGACTGGCTGACTGGCTGACTGATTGTCTGACTGACTGTCTGACTGGATGACTAACTGGCTGACTGACTGTCTGACTGGCTGACTGACTGTCTGACTGACTGTCTGACTGGCGAGTGACTGGATGACTGACTGGCTGACTGACTGTCTGACTGGCTGACTGTCTGAATGTCTGACTGTCTGACTGTCTGTCTGACTGTCTGACTGTCTGACTGTCTTACTGGCTGTCTGTCTGTCTGTCTGACTGTCTGACTGTCTGACTGTCTGACTGTCTGACTGTCTGACTGTCTGACTGTCTGACTGACTGTCTGACTGGCGAGTGACTGGATGACTGACTGGCTGACTGACTGTCTGACTGGCTGACTGACTGTCTGACTGGCTGACTGGCTGGCTGACTGACTGACTGGCTGAGTGACTGGCTGACTGGCTGACTGATTGTCTGACTGGTGAGTGACTGTCTGACTGTCTTACTGGCTGACTGACTGGCTGACTGGCTGACAGGCTGACTGACTGTCTGACTGGCTGACTGACTGTCTGACTGACTGTCTGACTGACTGTGTAACTGACTGTCTTGCTGGCTGACTGACTCACTGTCTTACTGACTGGCTGAATGACTGGCTGAGTGACTGTCTGGCTGACTGACTGGTTGACTGTCTGTCTGACTGGCTGGCTGAGTGACTGGCTGAGTGACTGTTTGACTGGCTGACTGACTGTCTGACTGGCTGACTGTCTGGCTGACTGTCTGACTGACTGTCTGACTGTCTGGCTGACTGACTCTCTGATTGGCTGACTGGCTGAGTGACTGGCTGAGTGACTGTTTGACTGCCTGACTGACTGTCTGACTGGCGAGTGACTGGCTGACTGACTGACTGACTGGCTGACTTTCTGACTGGCGAGTGACTGGCTGAGTGGCTGACTTTCTGACTGACTGGCTGACTGTATGACTGACAGGCTGACTGTCTGACTGTATGACTGTCTGACTGTCTGACTGACTGTCTGACTGGCTGACTGACTGTCTGACTTGCTAACTGGCTGACTGTCTGGCTGACTGGCTGACTGACTGACTGTCTTACTGACTGGCTGAGTGACTGTCTGGCTGACAGACTTGCTGGCTGTCTGACTGGCTATCTGACTGGCTGGCTGAGTGACTGGCTGACTGGCTGACTGACTGTCTGACTGGCGAGTGACTGGATGACTGACTGGCTGACTGTTTGACTGACTGGCTGACTGGCTGTCTGTCTGTCTGACTGTCTGACTGGCTGTCTGACTGGCAAGTGACTGGCTGAGTGACTGTTTGACTGGCTGACTGACTGTCTTACTGGCTGTCTGTCTGTCTGTCTGACTGTCTGACTGTCTGACTGTCTGACTGTCTGACTGTCTGACTGTCTGACTGTCTGACTGTCTGACTGACTGTCTGACTGGCGAGTGACTGGATGACTGACTGGCTGACTGACTGTCTGACTGGCTGACTGACTGTCTGACTGGCTGACTGGCTGGCTGACTGACTGACTGGCTGAGTGACTGGCTGACTGGCTGACTGATTGTCTGACTGGTGAGTGACTGTCTGACTGTCTTACTGGCTGACTGACTGGCTGACTGGCTGACAGGCTGACTGACTGTCTGACTGGCTGACTGACTGTCTGACTGACTGTCTGACTGACTGTGTAACTGACTGTCTTGCTGGCTGACTGACTCACTGTCTTACTGACTGGCTGAATGACTGGCTGAGTGACTGTCTGGCTGACTGACTGGTTGACTGTCTGTCTGACTGGCTGGCTGAGTGACTGGCTGAGTGACTGTTTGACTGGCTGACTGACTGTCTGACTGGCTGACTGTCTGGCTGACTGTCTGACTGACTGTCTGACTGTCTGGCTGACTGACTCTCTGATTGGCTGACTGGCTGAGTGACTGGCTGAGTGACTGTTTGACTGCCTGACTGACTGTCTGACTGGCGAGTGACTGGCTGACTGACTGACTGACTGGCTGACTTTCTGACTGGCGAGTGACTGGCTGAGTGGCTGACTTTCTGACTGACTGGCTGACTGTATGACTGACAGGCTGACTGTCTGACTGTATGACTGTCTGACTGTCTGACTGACTGTCTGACTGGCTGACTGACTGTCTGACTTGCTAACTGGCTGACTGTCTGGCTGACTGGCTGACTGACTGACTGTCTTACTGACTGGCTGAGTGACTGTCTGGCTGACAGACTTGCTGGCTGTCTGACTGGCTATCTGACTGGCTGGCTGAGTGACTGGCTGACTGGCTGACTGACTGTCTGACTGGCGAGTGACTGGATGACTGACTGGCTGACTGTTTGACTGACTGGCTGACTGGCTGTCTGTCTGTCTGACTGTCTGACTGGCAAGTGACTGGATGACTGACTGGCTGACTGACTGTCTGTCTGACTGTCTGACTGACTTACTGACTGACTGTCTGACTGACTGTCTGACTGACTGTCTGACTGACTGTCTGAGTGACTGGCTGAGTGACTGTCTGTCTAGCTGTCTGACTGGCTGACTGGATGGCTGATTGGCTGACTGACTGTCTGACTGGCTGACTGGCTGACTGATTGTCTGACTGGCGAGTGACTGTCTGACTGTCTTACTGTCTGACTGACTGACTGTCTGATTGTCTGACTGACTGACTGTCTGACTGTCTGACTGACTGTCTAGCTGTCTGACTGGCTGACTGGATGGCTGATTGGCTGACTGACTGTCTTACTGGCTGACTGGCTGACTGATTGTCTGACTGGCGAGTGACTGTCTGACTGTCTTACTGTCTGACTGACTGACTGTCTGATTGTCTGACTGACTGACTGTCTGACTGTCTGACTGACTGTCTGATGTCTGACTGACTGTCTGACTGGCTGACTGACTGGCTGACTGGCTGACAGGCTGACTGACTGGCTGACTGGCTGACTGACTGTCTGACTGACAGCGTGACAGACTGTCTTGCTGGCTGACTGACTCACTGTCTTACCGACTGGCTGAGTGACTGGCTGAGTGACTGTTTGACTGGCTGACTGACTGTCTGACTGGCTGACTGACTGGCTGACTGTCTGGCTGACTGACTCTCTGATTGGCTGACTGGCTGAGTGACTGGCTGAGTGACTGTTTGACTGCCTGACTGACTGTCTGACTGGCGAGTGACTGGCTGACTGACTGACTGACTGTCTGACTTTCTGACTGGCGAGTGACTGGCTGACTGGCTGACTGTCTGACTGACTGTATGACTGACAGGCTGACTGTCTGACTGTCTGACTGTCTGACTGACTGTCTGTCTTACTGACTGGCTGAGTGACTGTCTGGCTGACAGACTTGCTGGCTGTCTGACTGGCTGTCTGACTGGCTGGCTGAGTGACTGTCTGACTGGCTGACTGACTGTCTGACTGGCGAGTGACTGGATGACTGACTGGCTGACTGACTGTCTGACTGGCTGACTGGCTGACTGGCTGACTGGCTGTCTAACTGTCTGGCTGTCTGACTGGCTGTCTGACTGTCTGACTGTCTGACTGACTGTCTGACTGTTTGACTGACTGGCTGACTGGCTGACTGGCTGGCTGTCTGTCTGACTGTCTGACTGGCTGTCTGACTGGCAAGTGACTGGATGATTGACTTGCTGACTGACTGGCTGACTGACTGTCTGTCTGACTGTCTGACTGACTTACTGACTGACTGTCTGACTGACTGTCTGACTGACTGACTTTCTGACTGACTGTCTGAGTGACTGGCTGAATGACTGTCTGTCTTACTGACTGGCTGAGTGTCTGACTGTCTGACTGGCTGTCTAGCTGTCTGACTGGCTGACTGGATGGCTGATTGGCTGACTGACTGTCTGACTGGCTGACTGATTGTCTGACTGGCGAGTGACTGTCTGACTGTCTTACTGTCTGACTGACTGACTGTCTGATTGTCTGACTGACTGACTGTCTGACTGTCTGACTTACTGTCTGACTGTCTGACTGACTGTCTGACTGGCTGACTGACTGGCTGACTGGCTGACAGGCTGACTGACTGGCTGACTGGCTGACTGACTGTCTGACTGACTGTGTGACAGACTGTCTTGCTGGCTGACAGACTCACTGTCTTACTGACTGGCTGAGTGACTGGCTGACTGACTGTCTGGCTGACTGTCTGACTGACTGTCTGACTGTCTGACTGTCTGACTGACTGTCTGACTGGCTGACTGACTGGCTGACTGGCTGACAGGCTGACTGACTGGCTGACTGGCTGACTGACTGTCTGACTGACTGTGTGACAGACTGTCTTGCTGGCTGACTGACTCACTGTCTTACTGACTGGCTGAGTGACTGGCTGAGTGACTGTCTGGCTGACTGACTGGTTGACTGTCTGTCTGACTGGCTGGCTGAGTGACTGGCTGAGTGACTGTTTGACTGGCTGACTGACTGTCTGACTGTCTGACTGTCTGGCTGACTGTCTGACTGACTGGCTGACTGTCTGGCTGACTGACTCTCTGATTGGCTAACTGGCTGAGTGACTGGCTGAGTGACTGTTTGACTGCCTGACTGACTGTCTGACTGGCGAGTGACTGGCTGACTGACTGACTGACTGTCTGACTTTCTGACTGGCGAGTGACTGGCTGACTGGCTGACTGTCTGACTGACTGTATGACTGACAGGCTGACTGGCTGACTGTCTGACTGTCTGACTGGCTGACTGACTGTCTGACTGTCTGACTGACTGTCTGACTGGCTGACTGACTCTCTGATTGGCTGACTGGCTGAGTGACTGGCTGAGTGACTGTTTGACTGCCTGACTGACTGTCTGACTGGCGAGTGACTGGCTGACTGACTGACTGACTGTCTCTGTTACTGACTGGCTGAGTGTCTGACTGTCTGACTGGCTGTCTAGCTGTCTGACTGGCTGACTGGATGGCTGATTGGCTGACTGACTGTCTGACTGGCTGACTGATTGTCTGACTGGCGAGTGACTGTCTGACTGTCTTACTGTCTGACTGACTGACTGTCTGATTGTCTGACTGACTGACTGTCTGACTGTCTGACTGACTGTCTGACTGTCTGACTGACTGTCTGACTGGCTGACTGACTGGCTGACTGGCTGACAGGCTGACAGGCTGACTGACTGGCTGACTGGCTGACTGACTGTCTGACTGACTGTGTGACAGACTGTCTTGCTGGCTGACAGACTCACTGTTTTACTGACTGGCTGAGTGACTGGCTGACTGACTGTCTGGCTGACTGTCTGACTGACTGTCTGACTGTCTGACTGACTGTCTGACTGGCTGACTGACTGGCTGACTGGCTGACAGGCTGACTGACTGGCTGACTGGCTGACTGACTGTCTGAGTGACTGTGTGACAGACTGTCTTGCTGGCTGACTGACTCACTGTCTTACTGACTGGCTGAGTGACTGGCTGAGTGACTGTCTGGCTGACTGACTGGTTGACTGTCTGTCTGACTGGCTCGCTGA
Organism: Coregonus lavaretus; assembly: GCF_964263955.1. Lineage (NCBI taxonomy): Eukaryota > Metazoa > Chordata > Actinopteri > Salmoniformes > Salmonidae > Coregonus > Coregonus lavaretus. Next base: position 5,505 of record NW_028165266.1, read on the forward strand.
GTGACTGGCTGAGTGACTGTTTGACTGGCTGACTGACTGTCTGACTGGCTGACTGTCTGGCTGACTGTCTGACTGACTGGCTGACTGTCTGGCTGACTGACTCTCTGATTGGCTGACTGGCTGAGTGACTGGCTGAGTGACTGTTTGACTGCCTGACTGACTGTCTGTCTTACTGACTGGCTGAGTGTCTGACTGTCTGACTGGCTGTCTAGCTGTCTGACTGGCTGACTGGATGGCTGATTGGCTGACTGACTGTCTGACTGGCTGACTGATTGTCTGACTGGCGAGTGACTGTCTGACTGTCTTACTGTCTGACTGACTGACTGTCTGATTGTCTGACTGACTGACTGTCTGACTGTCTGACTGACTGTCTGACTGTCTGACTGACTGGCTGGCTGACTGGCTGACAGGCTGACTGACTGGCTGACTGGCTGACTGACTGTCTGACTGACTGTGTGACAGACTGTCTTGCTGGCTGACTGACTCACTGTCTTACTGACTGGCTGAGTGACTGGCTGAGTGACTGTCTGGCTGACTGACTGGTTGACTGTCTGTCTGACTGGCTGGCTGAGTGACTGGCTGAGTGACTGTTTGACTGCCTGACTGACTGTCTGACTGGCGAGTGACTGGCTGACTGACTGACTGACTGTCTGACTTTCTGACTGGCGAGTGACTGGCTGACTGTCTGACTGTCTGACTGACTGTATGACTGACAGGATGACTGTCTGACTGTCTGACTGTCTGACTGGCTGACTGTCTGGCTGACTGTCTGACTGACTGGCTGACTGTCTGGCTGACTGACTCTCTGATTGGCTGACTGGCTGAGTGACTGGCTGAGTGACTGTTTGACTGCCTGACTGACTGTCTGACTGGCGAGTGACTGGCTGACTGACTGACTGACTGTCTGACTTTCTGACTGGCGAGTGACTGGCTGACTGTCTGACTGTCTGACTGACTGTATGACTGACAGGATGACTGTCTGACTGTCTGACTGGCTGACTGACTGGCTGACTGGCTGACAGGCTGACTGACTGGCTGACTGGCTGACTGACTGTCTGACTGACAGCGTGACAGACTGTCTTGCTGGCTGACTGACTCACTGTCTTACTGACTGGCTGAGTGACTGGCTGAGTGACTGTTTGACTGGCTGACTGACTGTCTGACTGGCTGACTGACTGGCTGACTGTCTGGCTGACTGACTCTCTGATTGGCTGACTGGCTGAGTGACTGGCTGAGTGACTGTTTGACTGCCTGACTGACTGTCTGACTGGCGAGTGACTGGCTGACTGACTGACTGACTGTCTGACTTTCTGACTGGCGAGTGACTGGCTGACTGGCTGACTGACTGACTGTCTTACTGACTGGCTGAGTGACTGTCTGGCTGACAGACTTGCTGGCTGTCTGACTGGCTGTCTGACTGGCTGGCTGAGTGACTGTCTGACTGGCTGACTGACTGGCTGACTGTCTGAGTGACTGGCTGAGTGACTGTCTGTCTTACTGACTGGCTGAGTGTCTGACTGTCTGACTGGCTGTCTAGCTGTCTTACTTGCTGACTGGATGGCTGATTGGCTGACTGACTGTCTGACTGGCTGACTGATTGTCTGACTGGCGAGTGACTGTCTGAATGTCTTATTGTCTGACTGACTGTCTGACTGGCTGACTGATTGTCTGAGTGGCGAGTGACTGTCTGACTGGCTGACTGTCTGACTGACTGTATGACTGACAGGCTGACTGTCTGACTGTCTGACTGTCTGACTGTCTGACTGTCTGACTGACTGTCTGACTGGCGAGTGACTGGTTGACTGACTGGCTGACTGAATGTCTGACTGGCTGACTGACTGTCTGACTGGCTGACTGGATGACTGTCTGGCTGACTGGCTGAGTGACTGTCTGACTGGCTGACTGATTGTCTGACTGGCGAGTGACTGTCTGACTGGCTGAGTGTCTGACTGACTGTATGAATGACAGGCTGACTGGCTGACTGTCTGACTGTCTGACTGGCTGACTGACTGTCTGACTGGCGAGTGACTGGATGACTGACTGGCTGACTGACTGGCTGTCTGACTGTCTGTCTGACTGTCTGACTGTCTGACTGACTGTCTGACTGTTTGACTGACTGGCTGAGTGTCTGACTGTCTGACTGGCTGTCTGACTGGCTGTCTGACTGGCAAGTGACTGGATGACTGACTGGCTGACTGACTGTCTGTCTGACTGTCTGACTGACTTACTGACTGACTGTCTGACTGACTGTCTGACTGACTGACTGTCCGACTGACTGTCTGAGTGACTGGCAGAGTGACTGTCTGTCTTACTGACTGGCTGAGTGTCTGACTGTCTGACTGGCTGTCTAGCTGTCTGACTGGCTGACTGGATGGCTGATTGGCTGACTGACTGTCTGACTGGCTGACTGATTGTCTGACTGGCGAGTGACTGTCTGACTGTCTTACTGTCTGACTGACTGACTGTCAGATTGTCTGACTGACTGTCTGACTGGCTGACTGACTGGCTGACTGGCTGACAGGCTGACTGACTGGCTGACTGGCTGACTGACTGTCTGACTGACTGTGTGACAGACTGTCTTGCTGGCTGACTGACTGTCTTACTGACTGTCTGGCTGACTGACTAGCTGTCTGACTGGCTGACTGGTTCACTGTCTGTCTGACTGAATGGCTGAGTGACTGGCTGAGTGACTGTTTGACTGGCTGACTGACTGTCTGACTGGCTGACTGTCTGACTGACTGACTGGCTGAGTGACTGTCTGTCTGACTGACTGGCTGACTGTCTGGCTGACTGACTCTCTGATTGGCTGACTGGCTGAGTGACTGGCTGAGTGACTGTCTGACTGTCTGACTGGCTGACTGACTGTCTGACTGGCGAGTGACTGGTTGACTGACTGGCTGACTGAATGTCTGACTGGCTGACTGACTGTCTGACTGGCTGACTGGATGACTGTCTGGCTGACTGGCTGACTGGCTGAGTGACTGTCTGACTGTCTGACTGATTGTCTGACTGGCGAGTGACTGTCTGACTGTCTGACTGTCTGACTGGCTGACCGGCTGACTGGCTGACTGGATGACTGTCTGACAGACTGTCTACCTGTCTGACTGACTAACTGTCTGACTGTCTTACTGGCTGACCGACTGTCTGACTGTCTGACTGGCTGACAGGCTGACTGTCTGTCTGACTGTCTGTCTGACTGACTGTCTGTCTGACTGTCTGACTGGTTGACTGTCTGTCTGACTGGCTGGCTGAGTGACTGGCTGAGTGACTGTTTGACTGGCTGACTGTCTGTCTGACTGGCTGACTGTCTGACTGGATGACTGACTGGCTGACTGTCTGACTGTCTGACTGTCTTTCTGGCTGACTGACTGTCTGACAGGCTGTCTGACTGGCTGACAGGCTGAGTGACTGGCTGACTGTCTGGCTGACTGTCTGACTGACTGACTGTCTTGCTGGCTGACTGACTGGCTGACTGGCTGTCTGACTGTCTGAGTGACTGTCTGACTGACTGTCTGGCTGATTATCTGACTGTCTTACTGGCTGACTGACTGTCTGACTGGCTGTCTGACTGGATGACTGTCTGGCTGACTGTCTGACTGTATTACTGGCTGACTGACTGGCTGAGTTACTGGCTGACTGACTTTCTGACTGACTGTCTGACTGGCGAGTGACTGTCTGACTGTCTGACTGTCTGACTGATTGGCTGACTGGCTGACTGTCTGACTGGCTGTCTGACTGGCTGAGTGATTGTCTGACTGACTGTGTGACTGTCTGGATGACTGATTGTCTGACTGTCTGAATGTCTGACTGTCTGGCTGACTGACTCTCTGATTGGCTGACTGGCTGAGTGACCGGCTGAGTGACTGTCTGACTGACTGTCTGACTGGCTGACTGGCTGACTGTCTTACTGGCTGACAGGCTGTCTGACTGTCTGACTGGCTGATTGACTGTCTGACTGACTGTCTGACTGGCTGACTGGCTGACTGACTGACTGTCTTACTGGCTGACTGTCTTGCTGACTGACTGTCTTACTGGCTGACTGGCTGACTGACTGGCTGACTGTCTGGCTGACTGTCTGACTGACTGACTGACTGTCTGACTGTCTGACTGTCTGGATGACTGATTGTCTGACTGACTGTCTAACTGTCTGAATGTCTGACTGACTGTCTGGCTGAGTGACTGGCTGAGTGACTGTCTGACTGGCTGATGACTGTCTGACTGGCGAGTGACTGGATGACTGACTGGCTGATGGACTGTCTGACTGGCTGACTGACTGTCTGACTGGCTGACTGGCTGACTGTCTGGCTGACTGTCTGACTGACTGAGTGACTTTCTGTCTGACTGACTGGCTGTCTGACTGTCTAACTGTCTGGCTGTCTGACTGGCTGTCTGACTGGCTGACTGATTGTCTGATTGGATGACTGATTGTCTGACTGACTGTCTAACTGACTGTCTGAATTTCTGACTGTCTGTCTGACTGTCTGACTGACTGACTGGCTGAGTGACTGTCTGTCTGTCTGTCTGTCTGTCTGACTGACTGGCTGACTGGTTGTCTGACTGGATGACTGATTGTCTGACTGACTTTCTAACTGACTGTCTGAATGTCTGAATGTCTGACTGACTGGCTGACTGTCTGTCTGACTGACTGTCTGATTGTCTGACTGGCTGAGTGACTGTCTGACTGGCTGACTGACTGTGTGACTGGCGAGTGACTGTCTGACTGTCTGACTGTCTGACTGTCTGTCTGTCTGACTGTCTAGCTGACTGTCTGGCTGATGACTGTCTGACTGGCGAGTGACTGGATGACTGACTGGCTGACGGACTGTCTGACTGGCTGACTGACTGTCTGACTGGCTGACTGGCTGACTGTCTGGCTGACTGTCTGACTGACTGAGTGACTTTCTGTCTGACTGACTGGCTGTCTGACTGTCTAACTGTCTGGCTGTCTGACTGGCTGTCTGACTGGCTGACTGATTGTCTGATTGGATGACTGATTGTCTGACTGACTGTCTAACTGACTGTCTGAATTTCTGACTGTCTGTCTGACTGTCTGACTGACTGACTGGCTGAGTGACTGTCTGTCTGTCTGTCTGTCTGACTGACTGGCTGTCTGACTGTCTGGCTGTCTGACTGTCTGACTGGTTGTCTGACTGGATGACTGATTGTCTGACTGACTTTCTAACTGACTGTCTGAATGTCTGAATGTCTGACTGACTGGCTGACTGTCTGTCTGACTGACTGTCTGATTGTCTGACTGGCTGAGTGACTGTCTGACTGGCTGACTGACTGTGTGACTGGCGAGTGACTGTCTGACTGTCTGACTGTCTGACTGTCTGTCTGGCTGACTGTCTAGCTGACTGTCTGGCTGGCTGTCTGACTGGCTGACTGTCTGGCTGTCTGTCTTACTGGCTGACTGTCTGGCTGTCTGTCTTACTGGCTGACTGACTGTCTGACAGGCTGTCTGACTGGCTGAGTGACTGGCTGAGTGACTGTCTGTCTGTCTGACTGACTGGCTGACTGTCTGGCTGACTGACTCTCTGATTGGCTGACTGGCTGAGTGACTGGCTAAGTGACTGTCTGACTGCCTGACTGACTGTCTGACTGGCGAGTGACTGTCTGACTGTCTGACTGTCTGACTGACTGTCTGACTGGCGAGTGACTGGATGACTGACTGGCTGACTGACTGTCTGACTGCTGACTGACTGTCTGACTGTCTGACTGGCTGACTGACTGGCTGAGTGACTGTCTGACTGGCTGACTGATTGTCTGACTGGCGAGTGACTGTCTGACTGTCTTACTGTCTGACTGACTGACTGACTGACCGTCTGACTGACTGTCTGACTGTCTGACTGTCTGGCTGACTGTCTGACTGACTGTCTGACTGTCTGACTGTCTGGCTGACTGTCTGACTGGCTGTCTGACTGGCTGACTGTCTGACACGCCCAGGGACCTCCAGATCTGCATAATGGTTATTTCCCTACTCTCCCAGGTTCTATCTGTTCAGACTCACTTCACTGTTGGCCTCTCTTGGCTCAAGACGAATGGTTACGTCCATCCGGAGACAACCGGCCGGTGGTCAGCACATTCTCCATCTCTACAGGGGAAGAGGAGGAGAGGGCTAAGCGGAGCAGAGGAGACGCTGCCAAAATCGTGACCCAAAACCAGGAGCGATGTCTCGTCGATACTTGGCTACGCGCTCACAGCCCATAGTGGAGACGAAGGGGATTTGAACATCAGTGCATATCAGTGCATCAAATGATATGGCAGAGGAAGGCAAGGGCTGGTACATTAGTGCACAGTCTGCACACACACACAGCTGGAGCTGTCAAAACTATACAGTTTCAAACAAAACAACCCGGAGCAAGCTGCATAAAACAAAACCCAAAGAATAAAAGTTCTGCAAGCAGTGGAGTGTGCCACGGGCATGTTTCAATATGGTTGCAAGAAGATCACTTCTCACTCCTGAGAAGAAGGGGACCTCTCTCTCTCTCTCTCTCTCTCTCTCCCTCTCTCTCTCTCTCTCTCTCTCTCTCTC
>NW_028165265.1:0-56817 GCF_964263955.1 Coregonus lavaretus
CATCCAAACAGAAACTCCCAAAACTACAGCTCGCAAACAGAAGCTTCCAGAACTACATCTCCCATACTGTAGTGTTAGCACAGGCACCAGTGTGTTTCATCTGTAGCCAACTCCTTTGTTCTTGAGGCCAAAACAGTAACAGACTGGGACCTACAGTAACCAACAAAGACAGCTACTGTGCAGTGTGCAACCTAGAAGCAGTCCACTAAGACTTGATCCATTTGAAGAAAAAACGATATCCCTTCACCTTAAAATCTCTCACAACTGTGGTAGTCCTATAGCGCTATCCCTTTCTAGCTTCACCCCATAGGGCATAAATCTGAGCTTTACTGCTGAACCATAATGCCACTGTGTGTACATCCCATCTCCACTCCTGCAGAGAGAATGCCGCAGGATAGGATGAAAAGGGGACTATAAGCATAAGGGCTGTGCCAGTGAGGGAGCTGATGATATTGCATAGAGTGCAGACACACACACATGCACACACACACATCACACACTATTACAGTACAAAGACACACAGGCATGCATGCCCATATGTACGCACGCACACACACACACACACACACACAGTGACATTCAAACTGCCGCCACGACAGCTAGCCCCTCTCTAACTAATGGAATGGCTTCACACCAGCATCCATTACAGAGACTATTCATCAATAAGAGGAGGAGGAGAAAGGGAGGGAAAGAGTAGGGGAGGAGAGGAGAGGAGGAGAGGTAGAGAGTAGGGAAGGAAATGAAGAGAAGAGGGGAGAGGAGGGGAGGTAGAGAGGAGAGGAGAGGAAAGGGAGAGAGGAGGAGAGGTAGAGGAGGAGAGGGAGAGAGTAGAGGAGGAGAGTAGAAGAGAGGGAGAGAGTAGAGGAGGAGAGTAGAAGAGAGGGAGAGAGGAGAGTAGAAGAGAGGGAGAGAGTAGAGGAGGAGAGTAGAAGAGAGGGAGAGAGGAGGAGAGTAGAAGAGAGAGAGATAGAGAGTAGAGGAGGAGAGTAGAAGAGTGGGAGAGAGTAGAGGAGGAGAGTAGAAGAGAGAGAGAGAGAGAGAGTAGAGGAGGAGAGTAGAAGAGTGGGAGAGAGTAGAGGAATAGAGTAGAAGAGAGGGAGAGAGTAGAGGAGGAGAGTAGAAGAGAGGGAGAGAGTAGAGGAGGAGAGTAGAAGAGAGGGAGAGAGTAGAGGAGGAGAGAAAGGAAAACAGAAGAGAGGGAGGGGAGAGGTTGATCCCTATGCACATAGATCAGTGCTGGCAGGCCAATCTCTCTTTGTCAGTTTAATTCACTAGAGGAGGGAAGTAGGACAAAGCCCTAGATACACTGTACATTGACCACAATGAAAGGATATCATATTAGGTAAGCTATAAAACCTTGAAGAGAGCCTATCTAACTGACAATCACTTAGAAATAAATATAAACTATTGGAACCAAGACTTAAAAATAACTGATATTGGCACAATATGGAGGGAATGTTGGGACATAACTAACAAAATTACAATTAACTAAAATGTACGCTTAATCCAGTATGAACTAATGTATAGAATTTACTGATGAATTTACTTTTAATCCGTCTGTCTGCATAATTCAAGACATGGCATATGAGGGTGCAGTGAGATACCTGATGGGTTGGACGATACTTTTCTCATCAATCATCTTGAAAAAATGTATACTTAAAAACTGGAAATCAACCAATCCTCTGTTGTTAACACAATGGAAAGGTCAAATGCTTTATTATCTAAATGTTGAAAGTGTGTGGGCGACGGAGAGATACAAAATTGTGCAGTTTGAGGCCATGTGGCAGAGAGTGATGTGGGCGTTTGAGATGGGGTGTTAGCATGTGGGTCTGGGCAGGTGTTATCCAATTTGTAAGTTGCTCTGGATAAGAGCGTCTGCTAAATGACATAAATGTAAAATGTAAATGTAGTTGATGTTTGTGTGATGTTGTTGTTTGTATGTGTCTGTTTTGTACTGTAACAAAATTAACAATGCCTTCACTGCATTGTATACAGGTACACTTGTATGCTGAACACAGTGCCCCTGCTTCAATGTGTACATACAAGCATCTTAATTGGATCACCCTGTTGTTGCAGAAAATGTCCTTGATTTGCCCTAACAAAAAATTGATTAACCCCTACAAAAATGTCCATTAATTATATTCCACACAATAATTCACATTTCCTGTTTCTGCAGGGTTATTTTCCTGCTGTGAGAAACTGCTTAAATGAAGATCCTACATCTGTACACAGTAGTAACTGTAGTAGTAAAGTGAACACAGAAGAGGTAGAGAGGTTCAGTATACTAAAACCATTACCTTATTACTTAGGAAGTATTACTTAGATAGTAGTCTAATACACAGGCTAATATAATGATCACTTGACTAAGGGACTGGATCAATAAGGAAGTGGTCATCATTAATCAATAACCAACATACAAAAACAAACACAGTAAGCACACAAGTATTACTTAGATAGTAGTCTAATACACTGGCTAACATAATGATCACATGACTAAGGGACTGGTTCAATAAGGAAGTGGCCAACATACAAAAACAAACACAGTAACAACACATACATATGGAGACGTGACTGACCTGCCAAAGGCTGTGCTGGAGATTTTCCTATTGGGGCTGGAGAAAAAGAAACAGAAAACATCACAGTTAGTCTTACCCTTGTCAAATGTCATGGATATGTCTAGAGACTTTAGTTTATTAGTTATAACAATGAATTATAGATAGTAAAGCTAATTGCTGTTTGATTGGTATTAAGATAGTATTGTTAATCAGTATTTTTCACAAGAGGAGAAAGAGAGTATGTGTTCCAAATGGCACCATGTTTCCTATATAGTGCACTACTATTGACTAGAGCCCTATAGACCCTGGTCAATAGTAGAGTCCTATAAAGGGAAGAGGGTGCCATTTACGACACAACCGGAGAGTAGGGCACGAAGGGCATGTCAATGTTAATGAAATAATGTTCCCTGAGAAGACAAAACGATTCCAGAGTCCTCACCACTTCATTACATTCATTACCGAGTTCACCAGCCTAGGGCCACTACTGCTATGGCTTACATATGGTAGGAGTCCAGGTGTGTATGTGTGTGTGTGTTTGTGTGTGTGTGTGTGTGTGTGTGTGTGTGTGTGTGTGTCTGTCTGTGTGTGTGTGTGTGTGTGTATGTGTGTCTGTGTACAATAGAGCGCAAGTCTATATGTAAGTTCTGTGTGAGATGTGAGTGTGTCAGTCAGTGTGTGTCCATCAAAGCAGGTGTGTGTGTGTCTGTTCGTTTACAGAGGAAGTGATTAACTCCATAATGATCACACAGGATAACGTGTCTTAAAATAGACCGCCAATGCCTCTCATTATACACACGCTGATGATGTGGGTCAATGAATGGTGGCGACCCATTCTGACATTTGGGGAATTACGTAACAAGTTGTGTGTGTGTGCGTGTGTGTGGAGACAATACATTTAAGCCCTTTGTGACATCACCAAAATAAACAGCAGGTCACTATGGCAGTATTATTCAACCTATCTTACATACAGTACAGTCAGGGTAAACAGGTGCGGCAGGTAGCTTAGTGGGTAAGAGCGTTGTGCCAGTAACCGAAAGGTTGCTGGTTCTAATCCCTGAGCTGAATAGGTGAAAAATCTGTTGATGTGCCCTTAAGCAAGGCACTTAACCCTAATTGCTCCTGTAAGTCGCTCTGGATAAGAGCGTCTGCTAAATGACTAAAATGTAAATGTAAACATAGTGGACAATAGAAGTATGTCATCTCCCTGAAATAATGACCAGGTTCATTTTCTGTGAGAACACATCTCATTCTTAGAGCAAGGAGTTTTCCTGACCACAGGATCTGATGCTAGTTATAGATCCACTTACTCAGCTGGGCTCTAGGCCGTATGCGTACGTGTGATGGTGTCCTATCCTGTGTTACCTGTTGGCCTTGAGGTTCTTCAGCCTGGCCTCCAGGTCGTTGAGTAGGTTGACCTTCTTACAGCACTGGGAGCAGTACACATCCATCATCTCATTGTTGTACATGTGGCGTGTCTTCCTGGGGGTCTGGCCAGCACTACACACACAGATAAAGATATAGCGTTAGATAGAGAATATACACACATCACACACACACACACACAGTAAGCAGTAAAATCAGATTTAAAAAACAGATAACAAATACACCTGTGTGTGTGAAGAGACACACACACAGGCACAGACACGCATACGCACTATACACACACGTACACATGGATTTTGTGTTGTAGATATGTGGTAGTAGAGTAGTGGCCTGAGGGAATACACTTAATGTGTTGTGAAATCTGTTGTGAAATATAATGTAAATGTTTTTAATTGTATATAACTGCCTTAATTTTGCTGGACCCCAGGAGGAATAGCTGCTGCCTTGGCAGGAACTACTGGGATCATCATAAATACAAATACAGCAGACACACAAACACATTACATGCGCGTGCAAACACACAGTACACTGTATTCACACCACACCCATCCCCGCCCACACACACAAACACATGACATGTACACTACCGTTCAAAAGTTTGGGGTCAATTAGAAATGTCCTTGTTTTCGAAAGAAAAGCTTTTTTTTTTGTCCATTAAAATAACATCAAATTGATCAGAAATACAGTGTAGACATTGTTAATAATAATAATAATAATAATAATAGCAACCCTCAGTCCTGTGTTCCAATGGCACGTTGTGTTTGCTAATCCAGGTTTATCATTTTAATTTATCATTAGAAAACCCTTTTGCAATTGTGTTAGCACAGCTGAAAACTGTTGTGCTGATTAAAGAAGCAATTAAACTGGCCTTCTTGAGACTAGTTGAGTATCTGGAGCATCAGCAATTGTGGGTTCGATTACAGGCTCAAAATGGCCAGAAACAAATAACTTTCTTCTGAAAGTCGTCAGTCTATTCTTGTTCTGAGAAATTAAGGCTATTCCATGCGAGAAATTGCAAAGAAACTGAAGATCTCGTACAACGCTGTGTACTACTCCCTTCACAGAACAGCGCAAACTGGCTCTAACCAGAATAGAAAGAGGAGTGGGAGGCCCCGGTGCACAACTGAGCAAGAGGACAAATACATTAGAGTGTCTAGTTTGAGAAACAGACGCCTCACAGGTCCTCAACTGGCAGCTTCATTAAATAGTACCCGCAAAACACCAATCTCAACGTCAACAGCGAAGAGGTGACTCCGGGATGCTGACCTTCTAGGCAGAGTTGCAAAGAAAAAGCCATATCTCAGACTGCCCATCTTAATCTTTTCTTTTTATTGGCCAGTCTGAGATATGGCTTTTTCTTTGCAACTCTGCCTAGAAGGTCAGCATCCCGGAGTCGCCTCTTCACTGTTGTACGAGATCTTCAGTTTCTTGGCAATTTCTCGCATGGAATAGCCTTAATTTCTCAGAACAAGCTTTTCTTTCCAAAACAAGGACATTTCTGACCCCAAACTTTTGAACGGTAGTGTACGTGCAAACACACGGTACACTGTATTCACAGGACCACTGTACTATGAGAGTAGTACCACACCTATTCCTGTTCAAACTACAATACGTTCCTATTACTATAACAACACAACACCACAACACATACCACACACATACCATATGTTCACATACAGTGCTATAGGAAAGTATTCAGACCCCTTCATTTTTTCCACATTTGGTTACGTTACAGCCTTATTCTAAATTGGATACACACAATACCCCATAATGACAAAGCGACAACTGGTTTTAAAAAAATTTAGCAAATTTTTGCTAATTTATGAAATAAAAAAATAGAAACAGAAATACCATATTTACATAAGTATTCAGACCCTTTACTATGACACTCGAAATTGAGCTGAGGTGCATCCTGTTTCTATTGATCATCCTTGAGATGTTTCTACAACTTGATTGGAGTCCACCTGTGGTAAATTTAATTGATTGGACATGATTTGGAAAGGCACACACCTGTCTGTAAAAAGTCCCACAGTTGACAGTGCATGTCAGAGCAAAAACCAAGCCATGAGGTCGAAATAATTGTCCGTAGAGCTCAGAGACAGGATTGTGTCGAGGCACAGATCTGGGGAATAGTACCAAAAATGTCTGCAGCATTGAAAGTCCCCAAGAACACAGTGGTCTCCATCATTCTTAAATGGAAGAAGTTTGGAACCACCAAGACTCTTCCTAGAGCTGGCCGCCTAGCCAACCTGAGCAATCGTAGAAGAAGGGCCTTGGTCAGGGAGGTGACCAAGAACCCGATATCCACTCTGACAGAGCTCCAGAGTTCCTCTGTGGAGATGGGAGAACCTTCCAGAAGGACAACGATCTCTGCAGCACTCCACCAATTAGGCCTTTATGGTAGAGTGGCCAGACGGAAGCCACTCCTCAGTAAAAGGTAAATGACAGCCCGCTTGGAGTTTGCCAAAAGGCACCTAAAGGACTCTCAGACCATGAGAAACAAGATTCTCTGGTCTGATGAAACCAAGATTGAACTCTTTGGCCTGAATGCCAAGCGTCATGTCTGGAGGAAACCTGGCACCATCCCTACGGTGAAGCATGGTGGTGGCAGCATCATGCTGCGGGGATGTTTTTCAGCGTCAGGGTCTGGGAGACTAGTCAGGATCGAGGGAAAGATGAACGGAGCAAAGTACAGAGAGATCCTTGATGAAAACCTGCTCCGGATTGCTCAGGACCTCAGACTGGGGCAAAGGTTCACCTTCCAACAGGACAACAACCCTAAGCACACAGCCAAGACAACGCAGGAGTGGCTTCATGACAAGTCTCAGAATGACCTTGAGTGGCCAAGCCAGAGCCCGGACTTGAACCCGATCGTATATCTCTGGAGAGACCTGAAAATAGCTGTGCAGTGACGCTCCCCATCAAACCTGACAGAGCTTGAGAGGATCTGCAGAGAAGAATGGGAGAAACTTCCCAAATACAGGTGTGCCTGAATACTTATGTAAATGTCTTATTTCATTATTTATTTTTTTATATAAATTTGCAAACATTTCTAAAAAGCTGTTGTTGCTTTGTCATTATGGGGTATTGTGTGTAGATTGATGAGGGAAAAAACCTCTTTCATCCATTTTAGAATAAGGCTGTAACATAACAAAATGTGGAAAAAGTCAAGGGGTCTGAATACTTTCCGAATGCACTGTATGTTCACATTTCCATGGAAACGTACCCAACCATCTAAAAATATCATAAAGCACTAATCTAAACTCAACTTAAAAGTAGGACAAAAAAAAGAAAAGTCCATAGTAATGACTTTATGTACTTGATATTCTGAGCAGGAACAAGGAAGCCGAATAGTGTTGGGAGTAAATCCTCCTTAAAAACAGCTCTATAGATGAATATTAATCAAGAGAGGCCCTGGGGGCCATATAGGCTACGTCTCAAATGGCACCGTATTCCCTTTATAGTGCACTACTTTTGACCAGGGTCCATAAGGCTCTGTTCAAAAGTAGTGCAATATGTAGGTAATAGGGTACCATTGGGATATCATCCTACTCTGTTCCAGTCAAGAGTAAAAACTAATGAGTTTGGTAAGCTAAGCTGTGAGAGAGGAGAGAAGCAGCCTGAAGTGGGTACACACACACACACACAAACACACACACACACACGCACAGGGGGGGTATAGGACAGGGGGTATGAGACTTGACAGGGGGTGTTTTGTGAAAATATATTTTTTGGGAGAAGAACATTATGCTCTGTGGAGTTCAGTAAGTCATCATCACTGGGATATGAAATCGTTCAAACTCTTAGCTCTGTGTGTTTGTGTTTATGGGCTGGGTGATGCTGTGCATGTATTTGTCATCTTTCTGTTGCACAGTGTTATGCAGATTTCTGTAAGTTTATGAGTTTGCCTTTCGGGGTCACATGATGTTTGACAGGTATTGAATCATCTTCGTGTTTGTGTTTCTGTCTCATATAATGTCACAGTTTTGGTCATGTCTATGTTTGTATTTCTTGTTGCATATGGTGTTCTGCAACTTTCTGTACTCTATGTAATAGTGTGTCTGTGTTTTAGTGTGTCTGTGTATTAGTGTGTCTGTGTATTAGTGTGTCTGTGTATTAGTGTGTCTGTGTATTAGTGTGTCTGTGTAATAGTGTGTCTGTGTATTAGTGTGTCTGTGTATTAGTGTGTCTGTGTATTAGTGTGACTGTGTAATAGTGTCTGTGTAATAGTGTCTGTGTATTAGTGTGTCTGTGTATTAGTGTGTCTGTGTAATAGTGTGTCTGTGTATTAGTAGGTCTGTGTAATAGTGTGTCTGTGTATTAGTAGGTCTGTGTAATAGTGTGTCTGTGTATTAGTGTGTCTGTGTAATAGTGTGTCTGTGTATTAGTGTGTCTGTGTATTAGTGTGTCTGTGTATTAGTGTGTCTGTGTAATAGTGTGTGTGTATTAGTGTGTCTGTGTATTAGTGTGTCTGTGTATTAGTGTGTCTGTGTAATAGTGTGTCTGTGTAATAGTGTGTCTGTGTAATAGTGTGTCTGTGTATTAGTGTCTGTGCATTAGTGTGTCTGTGTATTAGTGTGTCTGTGTATTAGTGTGTCTGTGTAATAGTGTGTCTGTGTATTAGTGTGTCTGTGTATTAGTGTGTCTGTGTATTAGTGTATCTGTGTAATAGTGTGTCTGTGTAATAGTGTGTCTGTGTAATAGTGTGTCTGTGTATTAGTGTGTCTGTGTATTAGTGTCTGTGTAATAGTGTGTCTGTGTATTAGTGTGTCTGTGTATTAGTGTGTCTGTGTAATAGTGTGTCTGTGTAATAGTGTGTCTGTGTAATAGTGTGTCTGTGTAATAGTGTGTCTGTGTATTAGTGTCTGTGTAATAGTGTGTCTGTGTATTAGTGTGTCTGTGTATTAGTGTGTCTGTGTAATAGTGTGTCTGTGTAATAGTGTGTCTGTGTATTAGTGTGTCTGTGTATTAGTGTCTGTGTAATAGTGTGTCTGTGTATTAGTGTGTCTGTGTATTAGTGTGTCTGTGTAATAGTGTGTCAGTGTAATAGTGTGTCTGTGTATTAGTGTGTCTGTGTCTCCTCTTACCTGGAGGGTACAGAGGAGCCCAGGTCAGAGTAGCCGTTGGTGCGCGTCTCGTCCTCGGGGCAGGGGCTGCTGGGAGTGTAGTCCACGTCCTCTCCCTCTCCGTAGTCCTCAAACTGCTCCTCGTTCAGAGAGGCAGAGGAACGCGTCGATAGGTCAGAGGTCACCGATGGGTTTAGCTGACTGCACCTGCAAAAACAGGAAGTAGACTTTCAGGAAGTGGCATTCAATACGTTAAAAAAAAATACAAATTGTACATTCATTTTTAAATTCTAAGGGTGACTATTCAAATTCTGACACTGACAGTGCAGATTTTTTTATAAGATTGCAAATGATATATTTCACATGAGATAGATGAGTTACATGTACGAGCCTAATCTCTACAGTATTTTTTTAATAAAGAAAGTTCATTCATAAAGACACCATGTTCAACACCACACACAGATTAACAACTAAAAGAGGTACTCACTTGTCCCCAGGAAAGAAGAGTGCCCCCAGTCCATCCTCCTTGTCTCCTCCGTTCCTCCCCCCTTCAGAGACATCTGATCCCAGGTTACTCTCCACAGCACTGTCCATGTCTAACTCTGCCCTCTCTCTGCCCTCCACCTCTCCTTCCTCCTCTCCCTCTGGGAATAGATGGCACCCTGGCTCAGGGTTAGGGGACACCCGCGTGCACATGATGATCGGATGGGCAAGGGCTTTGTCACCACGCTGTAGAGAGAGAGAGAGAGAGAGAGAGAGAGAGAGATTTGATTAGATTTATTAGGATCCCCATTAACCGACGCCAACGGCGACAGGTAGTATTACTGGGACACATAACGTAAAAGACATTACAGACAAAATACTTTACAATTTACATACTGAAAGGGAGAGAGGTGAGCAGGGGAGGTACACACACGGGCATGCGTGCACACATGCACACACACACACACACGTATACACACTCTCTGGAAAGGGCACGCACACACACACACATCTTTGTGAGGTCAACAGAACTACATGACTACAGGACTATGCAAATAGTACTCTCAGACTTTCAGTCAAAATATTGATAGCGTCTAACACTGATAGACACGTTTTAGGGTTTCAGCAAAGGGCAAAGGTCATTACGTTGGTTATGAGTGAACACTGAGCTCAAACCTAAAATCCAAGTGCTAGAACAAGTGCTCAAATGATGTCTTAATTCATACGAGGTGTTAAGTAAAACACTGAAGGGATTTAATCAGGCTTATGGATTCCTTCACTGTGGGAAGACTCTGGGTGTCACAGGAGGTCATGGAGGGTATTGAGTTGGGGTCAAAGGTCATGAGACTGGTCATTCAGTGTCACTCCAACACCTCTAATCCAGTCTAATGGTAATAGAGTAGAGTACGACAGATAATCGGCCGAGCCGATATATCGGACCGATATTGGGCTTTTCTAGTCTATCGGCTATCGGCCCTTCTCTATCGGCTTAGCCAATAGTCCCTCTACATAGCAAAGCTGTTGCTATGCCAGCCGCCACTCACTGCCTGAGCCACGAGCACTGCACAATGCAGACGAATGTCTAGCTGGGAAAATCAGCAGCAGCTAGCACATTCTCCAGTAGAAAGGTGCAGTATTGAGAAATGGATGAATTGACACATTGACCAAAATCGAACTCCTGTTGCAAATATAAGTTGTAATAGGGAAAGAAGGAAGTGTTTTAAAATGCCTAAATAAAGGTTGGCAATTGGTTTAGCTACCTAAGAATCTTCCTGCATGTTTCATGTTTATGGACCAAGAAAGCTATAGATCAGCGCGTGCGTGTGTTCTCACGTCTCAAACTATTTGCAGATTTGAGTCATTCAGACAGAACGTGCGTCATAGTTTCATATTTTTTCCTACCCTCGCTATCCTTGTTAGATATTATGCACATTTATGGATTGGTAGCAAATGTCATCGCCATTGAGCTAGTTCTCATAGTAGCAGTAAACAGCACCAAGTCATATGAGCGATGGAGAGAGATGTAAGGAGATGTGAAAGGGAGCAGAGTTACAGCCTCGCTCTATCCAATCGTAGCAGTAGGATCAAGTTACAACCCGCCCATTTCTTGACAGGTAGCTGAACTAGCCAATTCAGTTGTTTTGAATTTCGTCCTGGCAGCTGAGTTGTTTAGAGATGCGTCCTGACAGCAAAAATAATAATAACTCCAGATCACGGAAAATGACTTAAAATACTAGTTTGATAGGCACCGTGATCGCAAATCATGACGTTACGTTGGACCCATTTGCATTGAATAGATGTTCTTTTATATTCTCAAACTAACAGCAGTGCCTATATGATGTCCTTCCATACAGGCGTGACATGCTGGAGTGATGCTTCTACGCAAATGTTGTTGATCAGTAGGCTAATATAAGACCCAAATGGAAGGCAAACAGATTGTTTGTCATTTGTAGCACCATAGACTCCACTGATTAGCCAAAACAAGCTCAATAACTCAATGTATGCACACACTCCTATTGAATATGCATTCACCTGTATTGTGAGTAGGCCTATGCCATCTTGATTTACCCAGTTTATCAAGAGATTTACCATTCAAATACAATTATTACCATTATGCTGTTATGTAGTTAGATTGGTAAAAACAAAGTCAAATGTATTGTTTGATTTAGAAATTGATGCATTAATGGATACATGGCTGTCTCTGGGACATTTTGACATCAACATTTTTTAATTTAATGATATTGAATATCGGCCTAAAATATATCGGCCATCAGCCTCCTTGACCCCCCAAAATCGGTATCGGCCCTAAAAAATCCACATCGGTCGTTCTCTGTAATAGAGGAACTTGACTTTATCTCTACATGCCTGGGTAGTAGCAGGGAGGGAGAGAAAGAGCGAGTTAGAAAGAGGGAGAGAGGGAGAGAGAGAGAGAGGGAGAGAGGGAGAGAGTGAGAGAGGTACAGAGGGCAGCTCAATAACACACATGTATATCATCCCACACAGAGCATTAGAGGATTAGAGGCTAATAAAGGCATTTTCGCTCAAGGGCTCTCACCCTAACTGCTCTCTCTCTCTCTTTCTCTCTCTTTCTTTCTCTCCCTCTCTCTCTCTCTCTCTCCCCCTCTCTCTCTCCCCATTCTCAGTCTCTATTTCTGTTGCTATACTGGTTGAACTGCTAACGGACTAAAACTCAGGGCTGGAAGCCAAAAGTACTATTCCTAACATCCCTAGAGCTCTGTTGGAGCCTGTCTGCCTCCCAGAACACACACACACATATATATACACACACATAATACACACACACGTACGCACATACACACTCACTATCTGGAAAGCGCATACACACACATTTTTGTGCAGACTACAGGACAACGCAAATAGTACTCTCAACCTTATTACCGTACATCACCAGTCAAAACATTGATAGCGTGAAACACTGATAGATACATTCTTAGGCTTTCAGCAAAAGGTCAAAACATGTTGGTTGAACAGGTCAAACAAGGTCTTAAGTGAAACACTAAAGGAATTTCAATTAGGCTCGTGGAATCCGTCACTGTGGGGTGACCCATGGGGTCACGGAGGGTATTGAGGTGGGAGGCCAAAGGTTAAAGGTCATGAGACACTGGTCATTCATTCAGTGTCACTCCAACAGCTCTAATCCAGTCTAATGCTAAGAGAGGAACATGACTTTATCTCTACATGCTGGAGAAGTAGGAGGGAGAGAGGGAGAGAGAGAGAGAGAGAGAGAGAGAGGGAGGTACAGAGGGCAGCCCAATTACACACAGGTACATGTATATCATCCCACACAGAGCATTAGACATTTTAGTCATTTAGCAGACACTCTTATCCAGAGCAACTTACAGTTAGTGAATGCATACATTTTCATACTGGCCCCCCGTGGGAAACGAACCCACAACCCTGGCGTTGCAAGCGCCATGCTCTACCAACTGAGCTACAGGTCTCTCTCTCTCTCTCTCTCTCTCTCTCTCTCTCTCTCTCTCTCTCTCTCTCTCTCTCTCTCTCTCTCTCTCTCTCTCTCTCTCTCTCTCTCTCTCTCTCTCTCTCTCTCTCTCTCTCTCTCTCCACCCTCTCTCTCTCTCTCTCTCTCTCTCTCTCTCTCTCTCTCTCTCTCTCTCTCTCTCTCTCTTTCGCTATGCTGGTTGAACTGCTAACGGACTAAAACTCAGGGCTCGAAGCCAAAAGTACTATTCCTAACATCACTAAAGCTCTGTTGGAGCCTGTCTGCCTCCCAGAACACACACACCCGCCCCTCGATCTCACACACACATACATACACACACCCTGTAGGCCTATACACACGCACGCACACGCACGCACACGCACTGTCTGTAGGATTAAGCGACAGCAGCAGGGACCCTGGGGCAGGGAGGGCCAGGACAATACATGGAGAAAGAACCTGTTTAATATTCCATAGAGGACCAGGAGCGGGGTCTTCACATCTCCATGCCCCAAGGAATGCCACCCAGCACGGGGTAGAGGCAATAAACTAGGCCCCATCTCACCTCTCGGGATGGAAATATTAGACTGCAAAAGAAAGTAGCAGTAGTGGAGGCTAAGAGTGAAGAGTGTAAATTCTATACAGGAAACACACAAAGGCAAAAACACAGTAGGAAGAACTGGTACGATTGTAGGTGAATGGTGTCGATTAACCCAACTTGACACCTGTTGCTGAAGAACTATTTGGGCGTGAGGAAGCCGTTTTGCATAGCCAGTGTGTACAGTGTAGGATCTGCCCTGCTGTGTTTGGTGCTGTATGGTGAGCATGGCTACGAATGGTTACAGTACAGTTCAGTATACAGAAGTTGAGCAACTTCCAAAGGTCTTCTCCCTTGACTCAACACATGAGACTCAGATAGGGCTTTTACATACAAATGAGCCTCCATTAAGTCTGAATTAAAGTTCAGTTGAGGGCAGACGGACGGACGGACGGACAGACAGACAAAATGCGCACACACACATCCCTTCTGCGGACACACACTCACACACACATATACTCTCTCACACACACACACACACACACACACACACACACACACACACACACACACACACACCGACAGCCAGACAGCCAGACAGCGTCACCCCCAGCCCTGGTAGTCCAGTACAATAGAGGCTGGGACAGTTAGGTCAGGGTGGGTGAATGCCTTTATGCCAGTAAGCAGTTGGTAGCTTAGGTCAGAAGAGACAGGGTAGAGAAGGATGGGGTAGTGGTTTGTTTTGGATGGGGTTCAGCTGGCACTCCTCCAGTCACTCCTGAGCTGTTCTGACAACAGTGGGAACAGGGTGATCAACAGGAGGGGCCGAGGGGGTGGAGTGTGTGTGTGTGTGTGCATGCATGTATGCGTGTGTAGGAGTGTGCGTATGGAGACTGGCTTCTCTACCGGATCCTTGCACAACAAACTCCTCCTGAAAAGCCTTCCGGCCATAACAGCTAGGCTACCATGGGGTAACACATCACTGTGTTCCCAAAAGTGCACCAGGACGCTGTCAGAGAGCCATAAATATAGATGGCTGTGGAGGTTGCCAAATGATCTCACAGCAGCCAATGGGTGTTTTTGTTTTTGTTTTGGGGGGTAGATCAGCTTTAATATTGCAGGTAGATTGTAACTTCCATCAATGTAATTGTCTGCATCACTTCCAATCCCCCATATGTTTTTCTTCTTCTCGCAAATATATATATATATATATATATATAGATATATATACACATATATACACACATACATACACACATATATATATTAGGGCTGTCAAAAATAGCGCGTTAACGACGTTAATTAGTTGTTTGCTGTTAATTACGTCAATTTTTTTAACGCATTTCACGCATGCGCAGTGTGACAAATTATTCAGGTCAGGAAAGTGGTTGGGAGCTAGAGGCGAGATGGAGCAAGGTGAGCCTATTGACGGATTCAAATATAAAAAGAATGATGATGGTACAGTTAACAAGTACAAGGTTATTTGCAAGATTTGTAAGAAGGAGTTTCAATTTCACCGGAGCTGTTCAAGCTTGAAGTACCATGTCAACGCCAAACATGCGTTTGCTGGGCCGTCAGATTCAGCAAGTGGTTTGCGCCAGACCACGCTGAATGTTTGCAGGCAATTAACAAAATCAACCTCAGATAATTTGACCAACACAATAGCAAAATGGATTGCAAAGGATTGTAGACCCATTAGCATTGTAGAAGACTCAGGTTTCCTTGATGTTTTGCAAGTGGCGTCTCAAGACTCATTCTATAAGCCACCGTCAAGAGCCACAGTTATGAAGAAAATCCACGAGCTCTATGAAAACGAAAAAGAAAAAAGGAAAGAGGTCTTGGCTCAAGTAAATCATATCGCCCTGACAGGAGACCATTGGACATCAGTGAGTAACAACAATTACCTCGGAGTAACTGCACATTTAATCAGTGACACGTGGGAACTGAAGTCTTTTGCGCTGACTATATTAAAAACTGAGGAGCTTCATTTTGCGGAGGCTTGTAAAGAACAGTTCCTGTCTGTTGCACGTGAGTGGGACATCGTATGCATTTCAGAAAAAAAATTGTTAGGATTCAGGTGTAATTGCAAATAGTGATTAATCATGATTAATCCACTGAAAATTCTGATTAATTTGATTAAAAATTTTAATCATTTGACAGCCCTAATATATATATACATATATACATACATACACATACATACATACATACATACATATACATACATACAGTTGAAGTCGGAAGTTTACATACACCTTAGCCAAATACATTTAAACTCAGTTTTTCCACAATTCCTGACATTTAATCCTAGTAAAAATTCCCTGTCTTAGGTCAGTTAGGATCACCACTTTATTTTAAGAATGTGAAATGTCAGAATAATTATTTCAGCTTTTATTTCTTTCATCACATTCCCAGTGGGTCAGAAGGTTACATATACTCAATTTGTATTTGGTAGCATTGCCTTTAAATTGTTAAACTTGGGTCAAACGTTTCGGGTAGCCTTCCACAAGCTTCCCAAAATAAGTTGGGTGAATTTTGGCCCATTCCTCCTGACAGAGCTGGTGTAACTGAGTCAGGTTTGAAGGCCTCCTTGCTCGCACACGCCTTTTCAGTTCTGCCCACACATTTTATATAGGATTGAGGTCAGGGCTTTGTGATGGCCACTCCAATACCTTGACTTTGTTGTCCTAAGCCATTTTGCCACAACTTTGGAAGTGTGCTTGTGGTCATTGTCCATTTGGAAGACCCATTTGCGACCATGCTTTAACTTCCTGACTGATGTCTTGAGATGTTGCTTCAATATATTCACATAATGTTCCTTCCTCATGATGCCATCTATTTTGTAAAGTGCAACAGTCCCTCCTGCAGCAAAGCACCCCCACAGCATGATGCTGCCACCCCCGTGCTTCACGGTTGGGATGGTGTTCTTCGGCTTGCAAGCGACCCCCTTTTTCCTCCAAACATAACGATGGTCATTATGGCCAAACAGTTCTATTTTTGTTTCATCAGACCAGAGGACATTTCTCCAAAAAGTACAATCTTTGTCCCCATGTGCAGCTGCAAACCGTAGTCTGGCTTCTTTATGGCGGTTTTGGAGCAGTGGCTTCTTCTTTGCTGAGAGGCCTTTCAGGTTATGTCGATATAGGACTTGTTTTACTGTGGATATAGATACTTTTGTACCTGTTTCCTCCAGCATCTTCACAAGGTTCTTTGCTGTTGTTCTGGGATTGATTTGCACTTTTCGCACCAAAGTACGTTCATCTCTAGGAGACAGAACGCGTCTCCTTCCTGAGCGGTATGACGACTGCGTTGTCCCATGGTGTTTATACTTGCGTACTATTGTTTGTACAGATGAACGTGGTACCTTCAGGCGTTTGGAAATTGCTCCCAAGGATGAACCAGACTTGTGGAGGTCTATAACTTTTTTTCTGAGGTCTTGGCTGATTTCTTTTGATTTTCCCATTATGTCAAGCAAATAGGCACTGAGTTTGAAGGTAGGCCTTGAAATACATCCACAGGTACACCTCAAATTGACTCAAAGTATGTCAATTAGCCTATCAGAAGCTTCTAAAGCCATGACATCATTTTCTGGAATTTTCCAAGCTGTTTAAAGGCACAGTCAATTTAGTGTATGTAAACTTCTGAACCACTGGAATTGTGAAACAGTGAATTAAAAGTGAAATAATCTGTCTGTAAACAATTGTTGGAAAAATTACTTGTGTCATGCACAAAGTAGATGTCCTAACCGACTTGCCAAAACTATAGTTTGTTAACAAGAAATGTGTAGAGTGGTTGAAAAACTAGTGTTAATGACTCCAACCTAAGGGTATGCAAACTTCCGACTTCAACTGTACATACACATATACATACACATACACATACATACACATATACATATCCTTTATTACTTTCCAACCCCACCACCCTATCCCTATGTCAAGGTTGAGCGTAGATGTGGTGTGGAATCAAGCGCAGGACACACAGAGGCTTCGTACTAACGTCTTTAGTGAAGACAAAAAGGAACAAGCCAAACACGGCTAAATACAACCTGGCAGGCAAGCGAACTTTACGCACACCGGAAAAGTACAAAGAAAAGGCACACACTGTGCGGAACTCTCTATAAAACAAATACAGAGAGAATAAACGAACTAGCATCCCAACATGACACGAACAATTACACACAACACATGACAAAACCCAAGAGAACTTATAGGACGCATAATTAACACTAACAAGGAACAGGTGTAACAAAACAGACAAAACCAAACAAACATCGAAACATAGAACGGTGGCAGCTAGTACTCCGGAGACGACGACCGCCGAAGCCTGCCCGAACAAGGAGAAGGAGCAGCCTCAGCCGAAACCGTGACACCCTAATTGGAGTAAACTAGTGAACAACAGCCAGTGCGTGTTACCTGAATGCCAGAGGGAGTTGCTTTAATGATGCCATGTGCCATGTTAGTACAAGCTTTATGAGCATCAGAGAGGGTACAGTTGATCACCACCTCCCAGGATATGTCCATTCTTGCTCTTCTCTAATATTGATATCTCTAGATCACTCACTGGAGTTCTCTGTCTCTCTCTAACTCTTTTTATTTCTCTCTCTATAACTATCCCTCTCTCTCTCTCTCTCTCTCTCTCTCTGGTTTCCCATTAAAGATCAAGTGAGAGATGGGAAGCCCCCAACAACCTGAGAGACCAAGACCCAGGGGCTGTGGCCTGGTTTCCTGATATCCAGGCCATCACTCATTCCACCCTCTCCCTCTCTCTCATCCTCTTCCGTTTCCACACATCCCAGGTGAGGTCAGGGGCTGGAGGGTGTGAGGAGAGAGAGAGGGGATGAGATGATGGAGTGGAAAAAGGCTTTTCTGTTCCCAAACTGTGTCCTAATGCCACCAATTAAGCTGTGTTAGCATGTGTCCGTGTGTGTGCATGTGTGTGTGTGTATGTGTGTGTGTGCATACTTGCGTGTGTGTTTGTGTGCGTGAAGAAGTGTGTGCGTATGGGAAGTAGGCAGGGCAAGGAAGGGCAATACCAGCTTCTCTACCTGATCCTCGCGCAACAAACAATCTGATCCTGGAAAGCCTGGTGGCCATAACTAGGCTGCGTCTCAAATGCCACCCTGTTCCCTATATAGTACACTATATGGGAGTCATTTGGCACATATCCTTAGGCTACCTATAGTACACATCACTATGTTCTTGTTATGTTCAGGGGCTGGAGGGTGTGAGGAGAGGGAGAGGGGATGAGGTGATGGAGTGGAAAAAGGCTTTTCTATTCCCAAAGAGTCCTTGGTATGCCATCAGGCTGTTAGTGTGTGTGTGTGTGTGTGTGTTTGTGTGTGTGTGTGTGTGTGTGTGTGCATACGCATATGTGAACTCGGGTGTGTTCATGTTAAAGACTGTACTCAGCCCTTTCCCCCGTCCTTGTGTTTATGATGCCAGATAGTCTCCCATCTCTCCTCTCCTCTCTCCCATCTCTCCTCTCCCATCTCTCCTCTCCCATCTCTCCTCTCCTCTCTCCCATCTCTCCTCTCCTCTCTCCCATCTCTCCTCTCTCCCACCTCTCCTCTCTCCCATCTCTCATCTCTCCTCTCTCCCATCTCTCCTCTCCTCTATCCCATCTCTCCTCTCCCATCTCTCCTCTCTCCCATCTCTCCTCTCCCATCTCTCCTCTCCCATCTCTCCCATCTCTCCTCTCTCCCATCTCTCCTCTCTCCCATCTCTCCTCTCCCATCTCTCCTCTCTCCCATCTCTCCTCTCTCCCATCTCTCCCATCTCTCCTCTCTCCCATCTCTCATCTCTCCTGTCCTCTCTCCCATCTCTCCTCTCCTCTCTCCCATCTCTCCTCTCTCCCATCTCTCCTCTCCTCTCTCCCATCTCTCCTCACACCCTCAGTCATCGGCCGACCCAGCCTGCCGGACGTCTTTATTAGGCTCATCATGGCCTGCTCACTCAGTGGAGAGAGAAAAGCCCAGCAGTAAAATCACTGTTATTGATGCTCTGCTACACACAGTAGAGTAGAGCAGCTCCAGCTCTGGGCGATGCAATGCTGTTTTTGTGTCTAAAGACTAAAGAGAGGATGATTCAGAAGGACGCATCTCAATAGTCTTAGCTGTCTTCCTCTCCTCGTCTCCTCGCCTTCATCTACACTACAGACATTAAAGGAATTATATTGCAAGGGATACATCTCAATAGTCTAAGATGTCTTCCTCTCCTTATTCCCTTTTCTTCATCTACACTAATATAAAAACACTAGAGGCTCCTACATATTGTGTGTCACAGGGACAATTGGTAATAAAGTGGGGTCAGTGTCAGTTGCTGTCATGTTGCAGGTAGAGGAGAATGACAGCTACTGAGAGATGATTGCCTGGTGGGTGAGAGCGCTGCACTAAAAGACAGATCGAGAAATGGCTCCACATCGGTGGTGCAAGCACTGAGTTACAATATAAAGTGCTTTGGACAGAAGAGAAGCACTAGATACAGTTACGCCAAAGCATTACTATTAACCAGAAGATGCTGCTGCAGACATTGGGTTTGTGTGCTGTAGTCTGATAGATAGATAGATAGATAGATAGATAGATAGATAGATAGAGAGAGAGAGAGAGAGAGAGAGAGAGAGAGAGAGAGAGAGAGAGAGAGAGAGAGAGAGAGAGAGAGAGAGAGAGAGAGAGAGAGAGAGAGAGAGAGAGAGAGAGAGAGAGAGAGAGAGAGAGAAAAAGAGCGATACAGCACGGATCTCTGGAGAGGAGGATCAGTAGAGCCATCTATTATTCACATCCAGCGCAGCAAAGAGAGGACATGAGAGAGGGAAAAGACAGGGAGAGAGAAAGGAAGAGGAGGGAAAGGAACTGCCACTCCCCTCCAGTCAGACATCCACTGAGGGAGAACAGAGTGGAGAGATTACAGAGCTGGACAGAGAGGGATGAGAGAGAGAGAGGGAGAGTCAGAGAGAAGGGGGGAGAACTGAGATAGAGTGGGAGGATGAAAGATGAAATATGACAATTGAGGCATGAGACTTGACACCAGCTTCACCAACCATGGGAATGACAATTAACAGAAACTTGAGAGGGGAAGGGGAAATAGGGTGTCAGTCAAATGACCGTGGGATGTTTAACCTACACTGTGTGTGTAATATGGTGTGTCATACCATAGCTCTTGGGTAATGCTGTGGGTGGTATCGGACATGGTGAAACGCAAAACAAAAAACATACATAATTCATTTGTTATGGGTTCTAGTTTGAACAATAAAGTTTGCTGGGCAGACACACTTGCTGGAGCACCTTAACACCAATTACCACTAAGCAACAAGCACATCTACAGTACATGTACAATCCATCTCAACTAACTTAATGTATTATATTAGTTCCTGTACTAATATCACTTCATCAGTTACGCAAGAGTATTAGCATCCACATATTCTTAGCTGGACCCACAGTCAAATTATACTCATGCAAATACATGCAAACACTTCTATGCTATTTCGAGCATGTTGTCACACAAACCTCCAGAACACTGATGAATATAGTTTGGTCGAGTCAGCAACGTGATGTTAGTGGGAAAAATAATTTACATTTTAAAGCACCATCTGTTAAGAGTATGGCGAGATAACATTAATATGTTAATATTAAGGATGAAAGATTACAATTGAGGCATGAGGCTTGACACCAGCTTCACCAACCATGGGAATGACTAAGACTCATGATTCCCTAAATTCCATCTGGCAAACAGAAACTTAAGAGGGAGGGAGGGGAACCTGGAGACAAGTTTCCTGTCGTGTTGACGTTCCTGTTACCACAGTATGACTATGGTGTAACTGCAGTAACTATTGACTACTGTGT
This sequence comes from Coregonus lavaretus, assembly GCF_964263955.1. Lineage (NCBI taxonomy): Eukaryota > Metazoa > Chordata > Actinopteri > Salmoniformes > Salmonidae > Coregonus > Coregonus lavaretus. The sequence goes on from NW_028165265.1 coordinate 21,323, forward strand.
AATATGGATGCTATATTATAATATAATATAATATAAATAATATGCCATTTAGCAGATGCTTTTATCCAAAGCGACTTACAGTCATGTGTGCATACATTTTTTTGTGTATGGGTGGTCTCGGGGATCGAACCCACTACCTTGGCGTTACAAGCACCGTGCTCTACCAGCTGAGCTACAGCTCTTGGGTAATGTTGGGTGTGTGGTATTGGACACGGTGAAACGCAAAAGACAAAACATTCATCATACATTTGTTATGGGTTCTTGTATGAACAAAAAAGTTGCTAGGGATATTCTAAGTTGCTGGAGCACATTAACAACTACAACTACTCAACCAACCAGCACATATACATGTTGACCAGTTTCTCATAGCAGGAAAATAATCCTGCAGCAACAGGAAATGTGAATTACTATGTGGATTACAATTAATGGACATTTTTGTAGGGGTTGATAACATTTTTGTTAGGATAAATCAAGTCTGACATTTTAAAGTAGAAATTACAAACTTTAGACACCTTTTTAAACCTTGAATACACGACAATTTGCTGGGCAGGAAAATTCTCTCTTGACAACAGATAGTACACCTGTACTGTACATGTACAATGTGTGTGTTATACAATAGTAAAGTACACCTCTATGCCACTTCTGAATCATCTCAATTTTAGTTCCTAGTATATTGCAGCATCAGTTATGCAAGCTTATCTTTGGCATTCATGTATTCTAAGCTTGACCCACAGTCAAATTATATTCATGCAAATATATAGACAAACATGTCCATGATATTTACAGCATGTTGGCACACAAACCTCCAGACTTTTTCTTGGAAAAAACACTGATAAATAGTTTGGTAAAGTCAGCAAGTTAGTGGAAAAGAGACATTTCCATTTTAAAGCACCATCTGTTCAGAGTATGGCGAGATAACATGAATATGTTAATACACACATAGGATGAATATGGGCTACATTCATCCTGCTCAAACAGAATTGGAAAGTTGTAGTGACTACTTTCACACATATCTTTCTCTCTCACTCACTCTCTCTCGTTAATGTCATGTAACATTAACAATATTGGAAAAGCCTTAAAACACCTCTGATCGACACCTACCTCTTTCCCAGGTCTAAGTTTATTTTAAGTGGAGAGACAACACTGTTCCTACTACTCTAATTAATCAAATAGACTACTCCCTCTCTGTTCCCATGTGGTGCTGAAGGTCAATAACATTTGAGTGCTGGACATGTCATTGATCTGCAGCCCAGGGCCAGTGGGCAATCATCTGGACGACCATGCAGTTCACGCTACTATTGATTGAGGAAGAAGGAAGAGGATGGAAGATTGTTTAAGAAACTGCTTCATCACGACTGAACAGTGAGCATGATGCAGGCCAACATCTCACCATAACAACAAGGTATATATGCTATACTATGCTATACTTAAGGCCTAAGGACAAGGTTTCCACTGGCAATGTTTCCACTCTCTCTTCTCCTTCTATTTAGCCCAAGAGAAAGAGACAGAAAGCCAGTCTATTCTTTCCCCTGCGTCGTAATGCCTACTTTCAACTTCCGCATGGGAAATCTGAATGGGTAATTTAGCTATTCCATGTATTCTAGCCTGGATCCTATCATTTCCCCCACCATCTGCATCCCTCTCTCCCGCCGTCCAGAGATGGGAAATATTCAGATAGACTGGATAATTATTCCCTGGATTTAAGTCTGGATGATCTTTTATGGATATTGGGTATGTTGGAGAGTTGAGAGACGGAGAGAGAGAGATAGAAAGAGAGAGAGAGAAAGAGCGAGAGAGCAAGAGCGAGAGCGAGAGAGAGCAGCAAGTATGAGCAGCCACCCACTGGGACAGACATTGATTGGCGAAATTCAAAAGAGGAGGCTTTGATTTTGTGTGCGTCAGCAGAAACAGGAGTGGGGGAGAGAGAGAGACCGAGAGGGAGGGAAAGAAAGATAGACTGGGAGAGAAAGGAGAGAGAGAGAGTGGCATACTGTGGCTTTGCTGGTGTTTCTCTGACTGTGCTTGAGAAGATAAGAACCAAATCCAATCTCATACTGTTGACGCACTGCAGAGCGCTTTTCAGTCTCTATCTCTCTCTTTCACTCTAACTCGGCAGCCGGCACTCAATTCAAGTGCTCTCTCCAACACAATGGAGTCTACCTGTGCAGTCACTAAACAATATTGCTTTTTAAGTCTATTTTACCGTCCTTTACCAGTAGGCCTATGTGTTAACTGTTTAGTCAGTATGTTTCCTTCTCTGAGTACAGCTGAGATTATTTCCAGTGTTTCCTATGTGTGTGTTTTGTATCTTTATGATTCAACCTCTTGCAGCAATGGCGAGACCTTCAGCCCACACAGCGAAAAAACCAAACGAGTCAAAAGAGAACAGGAACTGATGACTCATAATCCAGCAGCATTCTGTGAGGTAAGCACTAGAAGTCTCTATAAGTGTCACGCCCTGGCTCTAGGGACTCTGTTATGTTGAGCCAGGGTGTGTAGTGTCTATGTTTTGTGTTTCTATGGTAGTCTCTAGTTATGTGTTTTCTATGTTGGCCGGTGTGGTTCTCAATCAGAGGCAACGTGAATCAGCTGTTGATTGTTGTCTCTGATTGGGAACCATACTTAGGCAGCCTGTTTGGCACAGTGTATGGTGGGATCTTGTTCCGTGTATGGTTAGTGTTTGTTACCAAGGACTTCACATATCGTTTTGTTGTTTTTGTTCGTGTGGTGAATATAATAAAGTATGTTCGCATTCCACGCTGCGCATTGGTCTACTCCTTTCGACGATCGTGACAATAAGCACTTCAGGTTTCGGCTACTGAGACACACACACACAGACACAAACAAAAATGCATGTGGCATGTGCTGACACAGAAACTATAGACACACACACACACAGTACACACACACACACACAAACACACACTTAGAAATGGACACACACCCTCATACACCCAACCTCATAATTGACAGCAGCTCCTGCATGCTTGTTCTTGGACACCTGTACAGTAGTAGGTCCTCAAGTTTCTCTGTGTACTCAGCTTCTCCAAACCACAATTCATTATGTGCCATTGATCTGTCATGTTGTCAGGGTGTGTGTTTCAAACAAACACACACTCTCTCTTCAAGGATAGGAAGGACCCATTTCACACACCCACAACCCAGAGGGTTTCCCGTCCTGTGGTTTTCAGATTGTCCCTGTATCCCTGTATCAACCCAATTGGTTTCCCAGTAAAAATACCTCAACACAGTCTCCTGTGTACCTCTATGGGAGCCACTCCCCTTCCACATTCCTAGTAACCTAATCAGCTACCTGTTCCCTGAAGAGCCAGGTGGGAACAAATGTGTGTTTGTGTCTCTGTGCCATGCTGGCTGGACGGCCCTGTGGTGACATTTCCCTCAGCTGTTTTTTCTTTCCTCAAGGCAGGACTAGTATTGGGCTGGAGGGGTGAGGTTTCAGGTTTTATACTGGGGAGTATCAGGGGTTATGCTGTGTAGGGTGTGTGTATGTTTTTGTGTGTGTGTGTGTGTGTGTGTGTCAGATAGTTAAAAGGTGTCCTTGGTGAGGGGGAATGGGTCTTAAGACGCCCACAGAGGAAACAGTCCGGTCATCCTGACTATCTGAAAGAGTATTTCAGGAACGCATACATAGACAGATAAAGAGAGGGTGAGGGAGCCAATGTAGTCTGTGTAATAATCCCTAGTATCAGTATCAGTGCCCTAGGAGTCATATTGCAGTGTCAACATGCTGGCCATCCATTTATCCTCATGGTGTTAAACCTGTTGCCATTGAGCAACAAGTGTTGAGAAACTGGGCCCTGGTCATGTTCAAACAAACCAGTTAGAGCCAGCTGTTTCATATCAAAACAAAACCAACACCAACTACCAGAATAAAGCCTAACCCTGATATAGACACCATAATGGAGGCTGGCCATATCAGGGTTCAGAAAAGCTGTGCCTGCCCTTGGAATGGAGAGTGGACAGTGATAGAGAGGTGCCATGTTTTTAATATAATGTTACCTTGGTGCCATGAACTTTAGATAATAAAGTCCATTGTTTTTCTATGGAAAGAATGTGTTATCTTCTGTCAGTATTGACTAGTTCTCCATACTATCCAGACTCTCCTCTACATCTAAGGGAAGCATGGCCTACACCATTTCATATTATTTAATAAGACAGCACTAACAAACAGCAGGTGTCCCTGACCCAGCCCCTCTTCAGATCTCTTCTATCAGCCTGGTAACACATTCAACTCTCAGCCCTGTTAGGACGACCCTACCCCCCAGTAGGCACACTTACGGACACAAAAATGCACGCACACACACACACACACACACATTAACTGTTTAAAGTTCAAGAGGAATTACTGTTTTGAGTGGATTAAAGGTCATCATTCATCCTGGGTCAGTGTCTATAATGACTGTGACTATAATCTATACTGAACAAAAATATAAACGCAACATGCAACAATTTTGCCCTCCTGTAGCTCAGTTGGTAGAGCATGGCGCTTGCAACGCAAGGGTTGTGGGTTCGTTTCCCACGGGGGGCAAGTATGAAAAATGTATGCACTCACTAATTGTAAGTCGCTATGGATAAGAGCGTCTGCTAAATGACTAAAATGTCCACAAAAAATATCAAAGATTTTACTGAGTTACAGTTCATATAAGGAGATCAGTAAATTTAAATAAATTCATTAGGTCCTAATCTATTGATTTCACATGACTGGGAATACACATATGCATCTGTTGGTCACAGATACCTTTTAAAAAAAGTAGGGGCATGGATCAGAAAACCAGTCGGTTTCTGGTGTGACCACCATTTGCCTCATGCATCGCGACACATCTTCTTCTCAAAGAGTTGATCAGGCTGTTGATTGTGGCCTGTGGAATGTTGTCCCACTCCTCTTCAATGGCTGTGCGAAGTTGCTGGATATTGGTTGGAACTGGAACACGCTGTCGTACAAGTCGATCCAGAGCATCCCAAACATGCTCAATGGGTGACATGTCTAGTGAGTATGCAGACCATGGAAGAACTGGGACATTTTCAGCTTCCAGGAATTGCGTACAGATTTTTGCGACATGGGGCCGTGCATTATCATGCTGAAACATGAGGTGATGGCGGCGGATGAATGGCACGACAATGGGTTGCTCCCTCAAAACTTGAGACATCTGTGGTATTGTGTTGTGTGACAAAATTGCACATTTTAGAGTGCCCATTCATTGTCCCCAGCACAAGGTGCACCTATGTATTAATCATGCAGTTTAACCCTCCCGTTGTCCTAGGGTCAAAATGACCCGCCACTGTTTTGAACCAACTTTATTTAATTTTTATATTTTTGGGATCATTTGTGAGAAGGAGGCAGTGAGACTTTAAAGAAAGTATCACTGCCTCCTTCTCACAAATGATCCAAAAAATATAAAAATTAAATAAAGTTGGTTCAACACAGTGGCGGGTCATTTTGACCCTAGGACAACGGGAGGGTTAATCAGCTTCTTGATATGCCACACCTGTCAGGTGGATGAATTATCTCCATTATCCAATGGAGAAATGCTCACTAACAGAGATGTAAACAAATATGCTTTTTGTGCGTATGGAACATTTCAGCTCATGAAACATGGGACCAACACATAACATGTTGCATTTATATTTTTGTTCAGTTTAGTTATTCCTGCCCAGGTCAAAATACTGTATTAGACGGGCAGATCTGGTTTGGACCAAAACAATATAGCTTAGGCCTATCAGCTTAGTTAGTTTGAGAAGAAGAGGACACATCTCATTACGTAATGTCTTGTTACTGAACATGAGCCGTCTTATTCATAGAGATACGGCTAGCCATGTCACATGTCACTGTGAGAGAAACTAGCTACTGTATGATAAATAGACACCTTTCCTCTTTTCTGTGGAACTGAGACCACAATTACAACAAGTATATTGACAAAGTCACAGGTACTTATCAAGGAAACTCAAACATTGTGAAACCCTATCACCCATTCCGACTTATAACAGTTTGAATGTAGACTTCCTTTTTTGACATATTGTTGTGTGGTATACACTTCTCCTTTCTCACTGAACCATAGACTAAGTTACACAGCCGGAAAGGACAACATTGAGCTTCAGCCAAGCTCATACTGTACTGTACACTAAAAACCCACAATGTTTAAGAGGCGAAACAGAGAGCCTCTCTCTCTCTCTCTCTGTACAGCCGGTGGCTGGGTGCTGTCTCGGTTCACCCCTCCACTGATTGTAATGGGATTAATTGAAAGCCGGGGCTGGCTGGCTGGTCAGAGAGAGAGAGAGAGAGAGAGAGAGAGAGAGAGAGAGAGAGAGAGAGAGAGAGAGAGAGAGAGAGAGAGAGAGAGAGAGAGAGATGAGGGGAAGAGTAAATGGTGATAAATTGTATTTCAGACCGAGGGAGATAGACTGTAGGCTACAGAGTGTCAGTGGAAGAAAGAGCAAAAGAAACGTCTGAAAAAGACAGAGAGACAGAAAGAGAGCGAGAGAGAGAAAGGGTCAAACACAGACACACACACAAAACACACACACACTCTCTGTCACTCACACACCCCACTGGAACAATGGACTTTGAGCTCTGGCGCTGAACTCAGCACCCCACCAACCCCCCAGATCCCCCAACACCTAACCTCCGCCCCAGATCCTTCTCTCTATCCTTCTACCCATCTTTCCCCTACCCCCGTTCCATAGCAAAGAGGCACTGTCTCTTACCCCGTCCATTATATGGGGGGAGCCATGGTGGTCCCCCTGGCCCAACACTCCACCGGCCAAGCCCTCATCCGCCGAAGTCATCCAACTCGCCCCTCAAAGCAGGGGCTAAGTCCTCTGCCTTTCGTCTTACACACACAGGTGAAGCCAGGTCAGTACAGAAAGTGCCGGGGGTTTAGATAGTCCAAATGGCAGTCCTTTGAATCAGTGTAGTCCAGAAAAAGAGGGAGAGAAAAGGAGGAGAGGAGAGAGTGCTGGCTTAGCTCATCTGTGAGAGCGCGACTCACACACACTGCAACTACCTCACTCTCTCACACACATACAGAGATGCAGCAACTCTCTCACACACTCATTTGGTTGTTCGCTCTCTGGCTGGCTTGCATTCACACAGAGGGAGCTCAGTTCTGGCAACAGTTGTTGAGATTAGGCCACTCCCCCTCCTCCCCTCTCCCTGGGCTGTTGCCGGGCAACTGGCTTCAGCTGGGCCGGCCCTTAGAGAGAGAGACTCACATTGCTGCACACTCTCTCTTGGCCGCCGCCCCCTCAAGCAGCATTTGCATATCAAACCCTGCCTCTCTTCCATAGAACAGTGTGGCTTTGCTAGAGGGGGGAAGTGACATGCTATCTCCACTCATATAGTCTTATCCATTGACACGGCACATTTCTCTACAGGTTCAAAACCTGAAAAGCTGATGGAGTGGAGTGATAGAGTTCTTCTGTGTGGGTTTGAAGATTTGAGAGAGAGGGAAGGAAGGGGGAGAGCGAGATAAGGGAAGGGAAGAGAGTGTCAGGTGTCCCAATCAGGTGTATAAAAAGTTTTCTGTATATTTGAGCTTCTGCGTGTGTATATGAGAGAGGGGGGGGGGGACCTGTTGCCACAAGAAAAGGGCAACCAGTGAAGGACAAACACCATTGTAAATACAACCCATATTTATGTTGATTTATTTTCCCTTTTGTACTTTAACTATTTGCACATCATTACAACACTGTACATAGCCATAATATTACATTTGAAATGTGTCCATTCCTTTGAAACTTGTGAGTGTAATGTTTACTGTTCATTTTTGATTGTTTATTTCACTTTTGTTTATTATCTATTTCACTTGCTTTGGCAATGTAAACATATGTTTCCCATGCCAATAAAGCCCTTTGAATTTAATTGAATTGAGCGAGAGAGAGAGATGAGGGGAAGAGTGAATGGTGATAAATTGTATTTCAGACGGAGGGAGATAGACTGTAGGCTACAGAGTGTCAGTGGAAGAAAGAGCAAAAGAAACGTCTGAAAAAGACAGAGAGACAGAAAGAGAGTGAGAGAGAGAAAGGGTCAAACACAGACACACACACAAAACACACACACACTCTCCGTCACTCACACATCCCACTGGAACAATGGACCTTGAGCTCTGGTGCTGAACTCTCCACCCCACCATCCCCCCAGATCCCCTAACCCCTAAGAGAGGGAAGGCTGAGGCTTCTCTCCTCCTTCCCTCCCTTCCTGATAGCCTGGCTGAGGCAGTGTTCGAGTCAGCAACAGTGGATCCCAAAAGGCAAGCACCACATCACAACACAGCTACACCCTTAACACCTCTCCCTCTCTCCGTATCACCTCCCCATTCACCTCCCCAATTTCCCCTCTATCTCTCCACCCCCTCCTCCCCAGCTCCCCTCCCCTTGTACTTCTTCACCCCCCCATCACCCTATTTCACCACCTCCCCCTCCCCCTCTCCCAGGGCCCAGCAGCTTAATGTTAAACCCACACAGTCTGAGCCTGCTGAGCCCAACTGTCTCACAACATAATAAATTGACTTTGGCAGGAGCAGTAGAAGGGTAGAGTCAGGCTGTGTCCCAGGCTCTGGTCAAAAGTGGTGCACTATATAGGGAATAGGGTGGCATTTAGGACGCACATTTAGGACGCACACTCAGACTACAAGACAACAGCTCAAACTGCTAGACAGGATGGGGGGGTGGATGGTGAGGGGAATACTATTGAGTCTGTGCAGTGCATCTTCAATTATCTTCCCCTGGATGGTGAAATTAATTATTAAAACCAATAATTTATTCTAGATTAGATAGATTTGTTTTATTTATTCACATGCACAGGGTAGTTGCAGTGTACAGTGAAATTCTTAAGCTCCAAGCTCCAACAGTGCAGGTGTGAATGAAACAATAAATTATAATAATATTAATATATACAGTTGAAGTCGTAAGTTTACATACACCTTAGCCAAATACATTTAAACTCTGTTTTTCACAATTCCTGACATTTAATCCTAGTAAAAATTCCCTGTTTTAGGTCAGTTAGGATCACCACTTTATTTTAAGAATGTGAAATGTCAGAATAATAGTAGAGAGAATGAATTATTTAAGCTTTTATTTCTTTCATCACATTCCCAGTGGGTCAGAAGTTTACGTACACTCAATTAGTATTTGGTAGCGTTGCCTTTAAATTGTTTAACTTGGGTCAAACGTTTCGGGTAGCCTTCCACAAGCTTCCCACAATAAGTTGGGTGTATTTTGTCCCATTCCTCCTGACAGAGCTGGTGTAACTGAGTCAGGTCTGTAGGCCTCCTTGCTCGCACACGCTTTTTCAGTTCTGACCACATATTTTCTGTAGGATTGAGGTCAGGGCTTTGTGATGGCCACTCCAAAACCTTGACTTTGTTGTCCTAAGCCATTTTGCCACAACTTTGGAAGTATGCTTGGGGTCATTGTCCATTTGGAAGACCCATTTGCGACCAAGCTTTAACTTCCTGACTGATGTCTTGAGATGTTGCTTCAATATATTCACATAATTTTCCTTCCTCATGATGCCATCTATTTTGTGAAGTGCACCAGTCCCTCCTGCAGCAAAGCACCCCCACAGCATGATGCTGCCACCCCCATGCTTCACGGTTGGGATGGTGTTCTTTGGCTTGCAAGCTACCCCCTTTTTCCTCCAAACATAACTATGGTCATTATGGCCAAACAGTTCTATTTTTGTTTCATAAGACCAGAGGACATTTCTCCAAATAGTACGATCTTTGTCCCCATGTGCATTTGCAAACCGTAGTCTGGTTTTTTTATGGTGGTTTTGGAGCAGTGGCTTCATCCTTGCTGAGCGGCCATTCAGGTTATGTTGATATAGGACTCGTTTTACTGTGAATATAGATACTTTTGTACCTGTTTCCTCCAGCATCTTCACAAGGTCCTTTGCTGTTGTTCTGGGATTGATTTGCACTTTTCGCACCAAAGTACGTTCATCTCTAGGAGACAGAACGCGTCTCCTTCCTGAGCGGTATGACGGCTGTGTGGTCCCATGGTGTTTATACTTGTGTACTATTGTTTTAACAGATGAACGTGGTACCTTCAGGTGTTTGGAAATTGCTCCCAAGGATGAACCAGACTTGTGGAGGTCTACAATTTATTTTCTGAGGTCTTGGCTGATTTCTTTTGATTTTCCAATGATGTCAAGCAAAGAGGCACTGAGTTTGAAGGTAGGCCTTGAAATACATCCACAGGTACACCTCCAATGGACTTAAACAATGTCAATTAGCCTATCAGAAGCTTCTAAAGCTATGACATCATTTTCTGGAATTTTCCAAGCTGTTTAAAGGCACAGTCAACTTAGTGTATGTAAACTTCTGACCCACTGGAATTGTGATACAATGAATTATAAGTTAAATAATCTGTCTGTAAACAATTGTTGGAAAAATTACTTGTATCATGCACAAAGTAGATGTCCTAACCGACTTGCCAAATCTATAGTTTGTTAACAAGAAATTTGTGGATGTCACGATCGTCTACATATGAAGAAGCGGACCAAAGCGCAGCGTTGCGAGTGAACATGATTTATTAATTAACGTACTCACGAAAAACAAAACAAACAAAGACGATGCGTGAAGTCCAATAAACAGATACACTGGAACATGGAACAATAACCCACAACTAACACAAGAAAACCTACATCTTAAATATGGCTCCCAATCAGAGATAACGAGCCGAACAGCTGACACTCGTTACCTCCGATTGGGAGTCAATGAATACAAACAAGGAAACACAACACCAACCTAGAAATAGACACAACAGAACTCCTCACCTAGAAATAAACGTGACAGACCTGCAAACATAAAATACACCCAAAACCCAACAAACAACATACACCCTGGCTCAAATACACAAGTCCTGGAGCCAGAGTGTGACAGTACCCCCCCCTAAAGGTGCGAACTCCGGGCGCACCAGCATACAGTCTAGGGGAGGGTCTGGGTGGGCGTCTGTCCACGGTGGCGGTTCTGCTTCTGGTCGTGGTCCCCATCCCACCTTAGTCACTCTCCGCTTCCGTCCTCCCTTCCTCATGACCACCCCCCAACTCAACCCCACTGGATTAAGGGGCGGCACCTGACTACGGGACAGTACCGGACTAAGGGGCAGCACCGGACTAAGGGGCAGCACCGGGATAAGGGGCAGCACCGGGACAAGGGGCAGCACCGGACTACGGGGCAGTACCGGACTAAAGGGCAGTACCGGGCTAAGAGGCAGTACCGGACTACGGGTCAGCACCGGGCTAAGGGGCGGCACCGGACTCAGGGGCAGCACCGGACTAAGGGGCAGCACCGGGCTGAAGGGCAGTACAGGACTAAGGGGCAGCACCGGGCTAAGGGGCAGTACCTGACTAGATGGCGGATCCTGGCTGGCTGGCTCTGGCGGATCCTGGCGGGACGGCTCTGGCGGATCCTGGCGGGACGACTCTGGCGGATCCTGGCGGGACGGCTCTGGCGGATCCAGGCTGGACGACTCTGGCGGATCCAGGCTGGACGGCTCTGGCGGATCCAGGCTGGACGGCTCTGGCGGATCCAGGCTGGACGGCTCTGGCGGATCCTGGCGGGACGGCTCTGGCGGATCCTGGCGGGACGGCTCTGGCGAATCCGGGCTGACCGGCTCTGGCGGATCCTGGCTGGCCGGCTCTGGCTGATCCTGGCTGGCCGACGGATCTGGCGGATCCTGGCTGGCCGACGGATCTGGCTGCTCATGGCTGACTGACGGATCTGGCTGCTCATGGCTGGCTGACGGATCTGGCTGCTCATGGCTGGCTGACGGATCTGGCTGCTCATGGCTGGCTGACGGGTCTGGCTGCTCATGGCTGGCTGACGGGTCTGGCTGCTCATGGCTGGCTGACGGATCTGGCTGCTCATGGCTGGCTGACGGGTCTGGCTGCTCATGGCTGGCTGACAGATCTGGCTGCTCATGGCTGACTGACGGATCTGGCTGCTCATGGCTGACTGACGGATCTGGCTGCTCATGGCTGGCTGACGGGTCTGGCTGCTCATGGCTGGCTGACGGATCTGGCTGCTCATGGCTGGCTGATGGTGCTGGCTGGGAGGCTGGCGGTGGAGGCGGACCCCAGCCTCGGATAGCAGTCATCACCTCCAGCAGGGCGGCTCCCATCTGCAGGATCTGCTCTTTCTGGTCCCGAACCTGAGCTTCCAGTCTAGTATGGGCTGCGCCGGCTCCTGCTGATTCCATAGCAGGTGTCTGATTCTGTCTGGCGGACGGCTCTGCAGGCTCATGGCAGACGGACGGCTTTGCAGGCTCAGTACAGACGGGCGGCTTATGCAGCGCTTGGCAGACGGGCAGTTCAGACGTCCTAGGACAGACGGCAGACTCTGGCCGGCTGGCGACGCACATCGTGGACCTGGTGCGTGGAGTAGGAACAGACCGGCCCGTACCGGGAACACCCACCACTGGCCTTAACTGGGGATCAAGAACGGACCGGACCAGACTGGGAACACACTTCAGTCTCTCATGCCGTGCCACAACAACTTCCCCCTTTCCACTCGCCAATGGCTCCCGTAATCCGAATGCCTTCTCTCCAGCTCTACCTGTGGCAGCCTCCTGCTGCCCAGGCGCCCAAGCCATGTGCCCCCCCCCAAAAAACTTTTGGGGAGTAACCACGGGCTTCCAGCCTCGACTCCGCGCTGCCTCCTCGTACCACCTCCTCTCGGCTGCAGCCGCCTCCAGCTCTTCACGAGGGCGGTGATATTCCTCCATTTGTGGCCAAGGACCCTTTCCAGCCCGTATCTCCTCCCATGTCCATGAATCCGTTGGAGGTAGGTCCTGTTGCCGCTTGTTACGCTGCTTGGTCCTCTTTTGGTGGGTTATTCTGTCACGATCGTCTACATATGAAGAAGCGGACCAAAGCGCAGCGTTGCGAGTGAACATGATTTATTAATTAACGTACTCACGAAAAACAAAACAAACAAAGACGATGCGTGAAGTCCAATAAACAGATACACTGGAACATGGAACAATAACCCACAACTAACACAAGAAAACCTACATCTTAAATATGGCTCCCAATCAGAGATAACGAGCCGAACAGCTGACACTCGTTACCTCCGATTGGGAGTCAATGAATACAAACAAGGAAACACAACACCAACCTAGAAATAGACACAACAGAACTCCTCACCTAGAAATAAACGTGACAGACCTGCAAACATAAAATACACCCAAAACCCAACAAACAACATACACCCTGGCTCAAATACACAAGTCCTGGAGCCAGAGTGTGACAGTGGAGTGGTTGAAAAACGAGTTTTAATGACTCCAACCTAAGTGTATGTAAACTTCTGACTTCAACTGTAACTGTTTACAACTGTGACTATGATAAATATAAATGTCCATTGGGGTGTGGGCAGGGTAGATGTCTGGGGTAGAAGCTATTGCCCAGTCTGTTAGTTTTAGCCATGATGCTCCTGTACTGCCCGCGTCTGAGGGATGGAAGTGGGGAGAACAGGCAGTGGTCAGGTGGCTGAGGTCATTGATGATCTTCTTGGCCTTCCTGCGACACCTGGTGTTGTAGGTGTCCTGGATGGCAGGCTGTGTGCACCCAATGGTGCGTTCGGCTGAGCGTACCACCCTCTGCAGTGCCTTGCGGTCAGCATATGGAATTTGATTCATCAGCGTTATCATTTAGAGGTGCGGTACACTTCGTAGGACTCTTTTACCTATACAGCAACATCTCTGTTGCACCTGTGCAAACTACGCCATGTAAAACACCCTGTTCTTCCTTGCTCCAACCCATAGCATCTCACTGTGGTAGCACTAGCCCCTGTCTGTGGTAATGTTGTTGTCACTATGGTGTCTTGTGCACCTACCTGCCTGTCATGCTGTTGTCATCACTGTGGTGTTAATGGAGGAAAGGAAAGGAAAGGGGGATACCTAGTCAGTTGCACAACTGAATGCATTCAACCGAAATGTGTCTTCCGCTTTTAACCCAACCCCTCTGAATCAGAGAGGTGCAGGGGGGCTGCCTTAATCGACGTCCACATCATCGGCGCCCGGGCAGCAGTTGTTGTCTCTGTTATGTCTCAGTGATGTCCTAGTTTCTTCTAGAGGAGCTGTCTCCCATACAGGACAGACGTAACCAAGGGACTCTCCTGTCAACCAACCTGATCCCCAGGGCTGTTCGCTCACAATACACCTTATCCCTCTGTACTGTGCCAACCTAGTTCTTTGTGAAAACTTGCTCCAAACAATGGTGACCGTGCCTGGCGTGCCAACCCAAACCCTCCAGCATTTCAGGGTGGAGAACACTTCTCTTCTCTCTGTCTCCTCCTCTATTTATTTATCCCTCCCTCACCTCTTCCTCTCTCTCACCTTCTTTCTCTCTCTTCATTTCTCAGCTTACTCCATCTTTCCCACTCTCCCTCTACTTCTCAGCCTCTACCTCTCCCTTTCCACCTGACATCTGCTTTGCTGCTCTCTTTGTCTTTATGACTCAGTCTGTCTCAGGGGGAAACTGACATATGTATCAGATCCTCCCCTCACAGACACTAGATCACCAAGTGCTTGACATGCATATATGGAGAGAGAGAGATTTATATAAGGAGGGTGGGAAGGAGGGATGAAGAAAGGGGTGAGAGAAGGAGGGAGAGAGAGGGTGATCCAGGCCAGGGGACCCAAATGAAAGCTAATTGTGTGGCAAGGAATGCTCCCCTCCAGGACTCTCTCTCTCTCTCTCTTTCTCTCTTTTACACTCAAAAGACTTTGGCTACAGATCAACCAATTGGCCCACAGCTATTTGTTTATATGCAATTTGTTACAGGGCTCGCCTTCTCCTTTCACATTCTATTCAGGCCTACCTGGGTGAGACTGGCATATTGTATTTCAGTTGGAGACATGTAGAGTAATGCTTTGAGTGTAATGCTTTCAGAACCAGCATTAATGTGATTTCTTAATGGTATTCACAGAGAGGAGAGTAGAGTGATTAAATGATTCTCCAGGGGAATGGAACTGTGTATCGGAGGAATGGTGAGGTGAAATACGAATCAAGAGGGAAGAATGAAGCGAGAGGAGATTTGTACTGCATTAAGCTGTGACTCCAATCTTTCTCGCACTTTCGTTGTCTGACACACACACACACATCACACACACATCACACACACACACACACACACACACACACATCACACACACATCACACACACACACACATCACACACACACACACATCACACACACACACACACACACACACACACACACACACACACATCACACACACATCACACACACATCACACACACACACACATCACACACACACCTCACACACACACACACACATCACACACACATTGCACACATCACACACACACACACACACACACACACATCACACACACACACCTCACACACACACACACACACACACACACACACATCACACACACATTGCACACATCACACACACACACATCACACATTCACACACATCGCACACACACAACACATCACACACACACATCACACACACACACACACATCACACAAACACACATCACACACATCGCACACATCACACACATCACACACACACACACATATACAGTACACACACACACACGCTATCGCTTCTCAAACACACACACTCACTCCTTCTCTCTGACACACACAAACACACACTCCTCCCAAACAAAAATAAATAAGCCAAACAAATAGTGGCTGTTGCAGAGTTCAGTTGAATCATCTCCGTGGGGACTTGAGAGGCTGCCAAGATTCACAATGCAGCAGCAAGACAGAGGAGGGAAAGAGAGAGAGAGAGAGAGAGAGAGAGAGAGAGAGAGAGAGAGAGAGAGAGAGAGAGAGAGAGAGAGAGAGAGAGAGAGAGAGAGAGAGAGAGAGAGAGAGAGAGAGAGAGAGAGAGAGAGAGAGAAGAGAGAGAGAGAGAGAGAGGAGAGAGAGAGAGAGAGAAGAGAGAGAGAGAGAGAGAGGTGAGAGAGAATACAGAGAGAGAGAGAGAGAGAGAGAGAGGCCCCATAGAATGAGAGAGAATGAGAGAAGGAGCAGACTCTTAAGTGGAAGAAAAGACAGGGATACAGTGAGGGGTACCAGGCACCGAGTAGCTGTTGTGGAGTGTCTGACGTGAATGCCAACAACGGTGCCACTTTCCTACCTGCCAAGACGCAGGACTGGGGGAATTCAACCACAACCACGGGCACACACATGCACACACATACACACTTGTTTCTACTCTACCAAGGTGGGCAAACCATTTTCCTTTAGACCTACTCTACTTCATATGCAGGGGCATGCAGTACTGCACACAAAACCAATATATTTACCCAAGTGGACTTTAAAAACAAATTGTGACCAAATGTGTATTTGTTTTGTTATTTTTTGTTGGGGGGGTTACAGGTACATTATCCATTTCAAATGATACGTTTATAAAACCTGTACCCGTTAGTGCTGAGCGATTTGTGCTTTTTGAGGTCGGTTCGGTTTCGGTTCAATTATAAAATAAAAAAACAGTTTTAATTTGTTTTAACCATTAAATTCATTATGAAATTATTACATTAAATGATTTTAGAGCTTTTTAATGTAAATTCCAAAGCCCAAAATAGTTGACATTCAATTGCCAAAACATAAAATGAATACTATGAAATAATTCAATATTTCAGTTGTGTATATTATTATGTTTTTATTTGATTACTTTATAATTTTTCATTCCTTAAAAATCATAATCTCATCTCTGCTCAGGCAGTAGCAGCCAAACAGCCAGACAACATTCTCTGTGCTGCCCATACTGTACTGTCATCCTATTTAGCTAGGCTAGCCTGCCTAAAGCATGCTGCAGAGCTGTCTGATTAAATCATTTTACTAGTTCTTCAAAGAAGATAAGGCATACTTTCATAAACTGTCTCTATCCATCTCTCTCTTCATTGTGTTGTGCACTTTCCTCTCTCATGCGGTCAATGCGGTCTGTGTGTATCTAACCTAACGTAGCAGGCATAAAAGTGTATCCATCTGTCCGAGCCGGAAAGAACAGGCGCAATGGATTATGGTCATTGTAGTTAATTAGTAATTGAACTGTAATTGAACCGACATCGGTTATTAGTTGTTTAATAACCTGAAAAAAATACGAAATGTTGGTTAATCGCTCAGCACTAGTACCCGTAGGCGGCCATTCAAAATAAAAATAAACTGTAAGAAATACATACAGAGTTTAATAATAAATTCAGTATAAACAGAAAAAGAAAACAGAAAATAAGTGGGCCTCCACCCCCAACCTCGCCATCCCATCCCATCCCATTCCCCAACCCCACCCAGCCAACATGTCTCCATTCCAGATTCTCACTGACCACCGGAATTTGGAGCACATACGGGCAGCGACACGGATGAACTCTCGTCAAGCCAGGTGGGCCCAATTTCTTACTCGCTTTCAGTTTATTCTGTCCTACCGCCCAGGATCCCAGAATGTGAAAGCCGACGCACTCTCCAGGATGCACCATACCGGAGAAAGGAAGGATCTGGGGGGTCCTATCCTGCCTCCATCTCTCATCGACAGGCACCTGTCGTTTGGGATGTGGACAAAGACATCCGCCTGGCGGCTCAGGAGGACCCAGCGCCTGCCAAACTTCCTCCGGGGCGCGTGTATGTACCCACCAGGGTCCGTGACCGCCTGCTGATCTGGGCGCACACCACCCTTACGGCAGGGCACTCCGGTATTACTACAATTCTCTCTCACAAAAATACTGGTGGCCCACCTTGGCTACTGGTGGCCCATCTCCCGCTATATCAACTCCTGTTCCGTATGTGCCCATATGAAGACACCTCGGAGTGCCCCGGCAGTCAAACTAGTTCCTCTCCCAGTGCCTCAGCAACCTTGGTCACACCTGTCCATAGACTTTGTCACCGACCTCCCACGGTCTGACGGCTTCACTGCAGTCCTGGTGGTCGTAGATCGGTTCTCCAAATCATGCCGTTTTTTGCCACTAACTGGTCTTCCTTCTGCTCTCCAGGGTCGCTGAGGTCCTGTTCCAACAGGTCTTCCGGCATTATGGACTTCCGGAGGACATCGTCTCGGACCATGGCCTCACTTCCGGGTATAGGCCTCAGTCGAATGGGCAGGTGGAGCGCATGAACCAGGAGTTGGGAGGTTTCTTCGTTGCCACTGTCATGACCGGCAGGGTGAGTGGGCGAGGTTTCTTCCCTGGGCAGAATATGCCCAGAATTCCCTCGTTCACTCCTCCACGGGGCTCACTCCCTTCCAGTGCGAATTGGGGTACCAGCCGGCCCTGGCCCTTTGGACACCCAGCCAGACCGATGCGCCCGCTGTCGACGAATGGTTCCGCAGGGCCGGACAGGTCTGGGACGCTGCCCATGTCCATCTCCAGAGGGCCATTCGTCGGCAGAAGGACCAAGCCGACCGCCACCGCAGTGAGGCCCCCGTATTCCAGCCTGGTGATCGTGTCTGGCTGTCCACTAAAACCTCCCTCTCCGCCTGCCCTGCAAGAAACTGAGCCCCCGGTTTGTGGGCCGTTTAAGATCCTCCAGCGGATAAATTAGGTATCGTACCAGCTGCTCCTTCCCCCTCACTACCGTGTCTCACCCTCTTTTCATGTGTCTCTCCTCAGGCCGGTGGTTCCTGGTCCTCTGGCGGATGCCGTCCCCCGGGGTACGCCCCCCCCCCCCCCCCCCCCCGCCCTCCAGGTTCCGTGGGGTACAGCTCCGTTACCTGGTGGACTGGGAGGGGTATGGTCCTGAGGAGAGGAGCTGGGTTCCGGCTGAGGACGTTCTGGACCACAACCTAATTCGGGACTTCCCCCGTCGCCGCCCTGACCGGCCCACTCCTCGTCCTTGGGGTTGTCCTCCAGGCCGGTGACGTCCTGAGGCGGGAGCCGCGTGTCCGGGGTGGGTACTGTCACGTCTCCTCCCGTTGCTCCCCTCCGACGCTCTGATTCGCCGGTCTACTGAGCCACCGATCTGAGCGCACCACCTCGGCAACACCGGAATGGAAACCCAACGCACCCTAATTACCTCCAGCGCACCTGCACCTCATCATCTCATCACCACCCCTATATAGCCCTGGACTGTTCAGTGTTGTGTTGTGTGTGTGTGATTGTTAGTGTCATGTCGTGTACTCGCTCTTTGTTGTTCTCTTGCTCAGTGTTAAGTAAACCTTTACATTGTTGATTCCTGCGTCTGCGTCCTGCCTCTTCGTATATTCAGTACTCGTCACAAACGTATTAAGAAGACAGACACCATACGTCCCTCTCACTTTGAGACATTTCTCATACATTTCTTTAGGATCTAATAGAAGATGCATCCCAAATGGCACCCTAGGCCCTATTTAGTGCTCTACTTTTGACCACTACTAGTGCACTACATATAGAATAGGGTGCCATTTGGGATGCAGCGAGAGAAATAGGCTGCTATAGATGTTAAAGCAGGGTATATATTTTTCGGTGTTGCTTGTCTGCAACGTTATCAGCGTTTTGAAGCCACCCTCTGCTACAGTACATGGAGAGAATTAGCAAACACCTACTGCACCACTTTACACATCAACAAAATGACAACGTAGGCAGAGGTAGAGAGAAAGAGAGAGGGAGAGAGAGGGAGGGAGAAATAGGATAAAGAGAAACAGGGAGAGAGAGAGAGAGAGAGAGAGAGAGGGGGGAGGGAGAAATAGGATAAAGAGAGACAGGGAGAGAGAGAGCAGGAGAGAGAGAGAGAGAGGGGGAGGGAGAAATAGGATAAAGAGAGACAGGGGAGAGAGAGAGCAGAAGAGAGAGAGAGGGGGAGGGAGAAATAGGATAAAGAGAGACGGGGAGAGAGAGAGCAGGAGAGAGAGAGAGAGAGAGAGAGAGAGAGAAAGAGAGAGAGGAGAGAGAGAGAGAGAGAGAGAGAGAGAGCAGGAGAGAGAGAGAGAGAGAGAGAGCAGGAGAGAGAGAGAGAGCAGGAGAGAGAGAGAGCAGGAGAGAGAGAGAGAGAGAGAGCAGGAGAGAGAGAGAGAGAGAGAGAGAGAGAGAGAGAGAGAGAGAGCAGGAGAGAGAGAGAGAGAGAGAGAGCAGGAGAGAGAGAGAGAGAGAGAGCAGGAGAGAGAGAGAGAGAGGGGGGAGGGATAAATAGGATAAGAGAGACAGGGAGAGAGAGAGAGAGCAGGAGAGATAATAAGGAGAAAGAGAGAGACAGAGACACAGTTGAAATTCCTCTATTGTGTGTGACCGACTGACTTGATATTTATCTATACATTTGCACTCTCTCTCCAAATTGCTATAGTTTGGTCTAGAATGTATATTGCATGACCAGACTGCATACCTCCTCCCTCTCCCGAGTGGCACAGTGGTCTAAGGCACTGCATTGCAGTGCTAGCTGTGCCACTAGAGATCCTGGTTCGAATCCAGGCTCTGTCGTAGCCGGCCGCGACCGGGAGACCCATGGGGCGGCGCACAATTGGCCCAGCGTCGTCCAGGGTAGGGGAGGGAATGGCCGGCAGGGATGTAGCTCAGTTGGTAGGGCATGGCGTTTGCAACGCCAGGGTTGTGGATTCGATTCCCACAGGGGGTATGAAAAAATAAAAATAATAATGTATGCACTCACTAACTGTAAGTCGCTCTGATAAGAGCGTCTGCTAAATGACTAAAATGTAATGTACATGTAAGTGGCGTTTCAGGGCAGTTAAGTGCCTCTCGTTTTCAAGGCAGGCAGAATCAAGCCTCCACACAGTCGTATTTGCCCTGTCTATCTCTCTACGCTCAGAGGGAATTATCTGCAGACACTATGGTGGAATGAAATGGAGAGATCACACACACACACACGGACGCACGCACAGTCGCACACACACACACTAGCGATCAGGTCCCGTTGCTGCCGCTCACCATGAAAAATGCAGGTGTTCTCTACCCACAACAGAACGAAACCACACACACACATAGCCCTCCTTATAACATACAACTGCAATAGCTGCAGCGTCTATACAACAGGGGCTTGAAGACATGGTTGGCTGCAAAAAACAGGATCTTGGCCCAAAATCAAAGCTATGGTAAAATCACTATTAACAACTATACCACTGTGACTCTATAGGTGATATATAGCCTAGGCTAGAAAACAGCGCTCCTCTCTAGCTCTAACAGGATAAGTTACCCAGTCCCATTCTGTCTGTGTGACTGATATCAGCATAACACCAGCGTCCCAGTACACAGCTGTGTTATGGTGAAACCAGGCCACTGGGTTAGTGGAGCCCTCAGGGCACTATTAAAATAGTTATGTGGAGGTATTGATAACAACTACACCTACTTCTGCCATTGTTGGAAAGGTTAAGACCTCTTTATTACAGTATATAATGTAGAACAAACACAAGCAAAAAAATAAAATAAACACTGTCTATTGTCTGACCCTGTACTCCAGTCCACAGTATGTTGCAATGGGGTGTAGGAGATTGGCCATAATAGTGCAAGGCCAAGGAGACAAACATTCACTTTCCCTTGACTTGCTTTGATCTAGTTGTGAGACACTATAGTGGTTGGTATGAGGGCTCACCGCCCATCCCACCCTGCAAGAGCTGACACACACACACAAACACACACACACATGCCCTAATAAACACATCGCTCACCCCCATACATCCCTCACCCCCAGACATTGGTACTTGGCAGTCAAAGTCACATCAGTCTCTGGGATCTGTCTTTACATGGCCGTTGGGTCCAGTGGTGCTGACCTTGCTGCCAGTGAGTGACAGTGGATCATAGCCTGATAATCTAGCATGCTGTTAATGGGCCACAGGGACCAGGGGTGAAGGGGAATCAATGGGAGGAATAAAGAGCTGGAAGGGGGCGAGGTGAACGTGTGTATAGGGAGGGGGACGGGTTGAGGGGGTTGTGTGTGCGTGTGTGTGTTTGTGATCACTCAGAGTAGGTATGCGTATTGTTCCGGGTCCCGTGTGGCTCAGTTGGTAGAGCATGGCGCTTGCAACGCCAGGGTTGTGGGTTTGATTCCCAAGGGGGACCAGTACAAACAAATGAAAATGTATGCACTCACTACTGTAAGTCGCTCTGGATAAGAACATCTGCTAAATGGCTAAAATGTCAAATGTATGAGAGAGTGAAATCTAAATGAAAAGATAGAGAGTAGAGACATAAGGGTTTTGTATTTGTACTGCTTGTGAAACTACTAGACATGTATGAGGACAGGTTGCACATCACTGCTGAAGGGGAAGTGTTGGAAAGGATGTTGAAGACTAGATAGATCACTTCCCCTATTACTGGGGGTTGTTGTGGACAGCAGTCACTGTTTCTGTCCAAAATGGCACCCTATTCCCTATATAATACACTACTTTCAGTGCACTATATAGGGGATAGGGTGCCATTTCGGACAGCAATCAGTAGCCCTGAGTAAGACCAGTGTGAACTGAACTGAGACCAGCAGAACCAAACACATGATACGCATCACACCATGGCTGTCAATTACCCTGACAAACAGACAGACAGACAGCTAGGAAGCAACCACAAATTATATGAGCACACACACATATATACACACATGCAAACGCACAGCTAACCCAAACGCACGCACACACAGACACAAGCACGTATGTACACACACAGGAGCACGTGCACATGCACACACACACACACACACACACACACACACACACACACACACACACACACACACACACACACACACACACACACACTGTGTTGTGTTTTCTCTACTTCCCTTTACAGCTCAAATAAGCAAAGAGAAATGACAGTCCATCATTACTTCAAGACATGAAGGTTAGTCAATCTGGAAAATTTCAAGAACTTTGAAAGTTTCTTCAAGTGCAATCGCAAAAACCATCAAGCACTATATGATGAAACTGGCTGTCAGGGTGACGTGTATGCGGTAAACGAAGTCAAGCGCAGGACACCGAGTTACTGGCAGACGTACTTTACTGTACACAGTAATCCAAGTACAAAAACCCAAAACCTCCTAACAGGGAGGAACAATAACTCGCACAACACAGCTACTGCCGACCTAACAAAAAACAATCACACACAATAACCAATGAGAGACAGGGGGTTATAAAGGGAATACAATATAACATAATGGGAAACAGGTGTAAACAATAAAGACCAAACAAGACAAACACCGAAACATAGATCGGTAGCAGCTAGTACTCCGGGGACGACGAACGCCGAAGCCTGCCCGAGCAAGGAGGAGGAGCAGCCTCGGCTGAATCCGTGACACTGGCTCTCATGAGGACTGCCACAGGAAAGGAATACCCAGAGTTACCTCTGCTGCAGAGGATAAGTTCATTAGAGTTACCAGCCTCAGAAATTGCAGCCCAAATAAATGCTTCAAAGAGTTCAAGTAACAGACACATCTCAACATCAACTGTTCAGAGGAGACTGCGTGAATCAGGCCTTCGTGGTCGAATTGCTGCAAATAAACCACTACTAAAGGACACCAATAATAAGAAGAGACTTGCTTGGGTCAAGAAACATGAGCAATGGACAATAGACCGGTGTCACGACTTCCTCCGAAGCTGCCTCCTCTCCTTGTTCGGGCAGGCTTCGGCGTTCGTCGTCACCGGCCTTCTAGCCACTGCCGCTCCTCATCTCATCATTCCATTTGTTTTGTCTTGTTTATTACACACACCTGGTTCATATCCCCTCATCAGTACCTGTATAAGTGTTCCCTCTGCCCCCTTGTCTTTGTGTGTGATTGTTTATTATTAGCTCGGTGGAGCTCTTTGTATTTTGTATCACCGGGTTATTTTCACCCGTGGGCTTCGTTGTTTTCCAGTGTGCCTGTTTTCCGCACTGGAGTGTTTGACACATTGCTGCGTACTACTGTGTTTCGGAATAAACCTTTTATTCTGTGATTTGCCCTCCTGCGCCTGACTCCTTCAAGTCACTCACCACAACCGGTGGAAATCTGTCCTTTGGTCTGATGAGTCCAAATGTGAGATTTTTGGTTCTAACCGCCGTGTCTTTGTGAGACGCAGAGCAGGTGAACGGATGATCTCTGCATGTGTGGTTCCCACCGTGAAGCATGGAGGAGGAGGTGTGATGGTGTGGGGGTGCTTTGCTGGTGACACTGTTGGTGATTTATTTAGAATTCAAGGCACACTTAACCAGCATGGCTACCACAGCATTCTGCAGCGATACGCCATCCCATCTAGTTTGCGCTTAGTGGGACTATAATTTGTTTTTCAACAGGACAATGACCCAAAACACACCTACAGGCTGTGTAAGGGCTATTTGACCAAGAAGGAGAGTGATGGAGTGCTGCATCAGATGACCTGGCATCCACAATCCCCCAATCTCAACCCAATTGAGATGGTTTGGGATGAGTTGGACCGCAGAGTGAAGGAAAAGCAGCCAACAAGTGTTCAGCATACGTGGGAACTCCTTTTAGACTGTTGGAAAAGCATTCTAGGTGAAGCTGGTTGAGAGAATGCCAAGTGTGCAAAGCTGTCATCAAGGCAAAGGGTGGCTACTTTGAAGAATCTCAAATATAAAATATATTTTGATTTGTTTAACACTTTTTTGGTTACTACATGATTTCATGTGTTATTTCATAGTTTTGATGTCTTCACTATTATTCTACAATGTAGTAAATAGTAAAAATAAAGAAAAACCCTTGAATGAGTAGGTGTGTCCAAACTTTTGACTGGTACTGTACATTACAGGTGGCTTTAGATTTGAGTGATGTTATACATATGCAGGCCTCAACCACAACCCTGAGAGCACTTGATTCAGTATATCATGCGGCCCTCAGGTTCATTACCAATCAAAAACATCATTGTGATCTCTACAGCGCCGTTGGCTGGTCGTCATTGACCTTACATAGGCTTAAACACTGGTATACGCTGATTTATAACACCATATTGGGTAAAATGCCACTTCAGTAAATAAATATAAATTACGGTCCCATTCTCATTTGCTTTTAACAGTACCAAGAATTAGAACAGACCATGGTAGAAATAGTTTTAGTTACTCAGCTCCATGGTCCTGGAATTCTCTCCTGAACATTTAAAAATGTGATGATCTAGTCATGTTGGTGGAGTTTAAACACTTGGTCGATGTAAATATCATAGAAGAGTGTAATTGTCTTTAGGACAGCAATTTTTTAGTTATGACATTTGTGTTTCTTTACGTAATATGTAATTGTTGTACTGTATGTGTGTCTATAGTGTTGTTCAATGTTGTGTTAGTGTAATGTAAGTTGTTTTGTCTGAGAATTTGTTTGCTGTTTGACCAGGTCTCTCTTGAAAAATTGATTTTATCTCAATGAGAAAAACCTGTATAAATAAAGGTTTAAAAAATTTACAAAAATAAATAAGCAGAAACCACACAGACCAAAGGAGCAATATGTCTGTCATAACGCCATCTGACCTTCCTCAATTTCAAGTATGTTGTGTTAAGACCACTGTATATTGTGACTACAGTTCTGGCTGTGGCACAGTGTTGAGGAGAAAACTGTGTGCTGAAATAGTCTGCCAGATATAATGGAACATATAATGGAACATAAGCTTCCTCTACAGAATAAACTTGCTGCAAGGAATGATGATACCAAATGGATCATGTATTCAATACATCATTGTACTGGTAAAGGCTATGTTTTCCAAACCTATAACATGTATCTTCTGTTATTCCGTTGTGACTAAATTGTGGCTCAAAGGAGGAACACAATGTGGATGTGAGAAAGAGAAGCACTGTGTGAGTTTTAGAGTGAGTGTGTGAGACAGGACGTGTGTTCGTTGGTCTGACCATTGCACAAGTGGGAGAAT
Source organism: Coregonus lavaretus (assembly GCF_964263955.1). Classification (NCBI taxonomy): domain Eukaryota; kingdom Metazoa; phylum Chordata; class Actinopteri; order Salmoniformes; family Salmonidae; genus Coregonus; species Coregonus lavaretus. The sequence continues at coordinate 47,081 of NW_028165265.1, forward strand.
GTGAAGTTTGCTGTATGTCGGAAAGGTTTACAGTGAGTGAATGTGTGTCTGTGTGTGTGCGTGCGTGCGTATCTACATGCTCGTGTGTGTGTGTGTGTGTGTGTGTGTGTGTGTGTGTGTGTGTGTGTGTGTGTGTGTGAGCGGAGGGAGGCAGCGGGCCAGAACTGAGCTCCTGTGACAGCTCCTCTATTCAGCCCCCACATCACAGAAAATCAGCGACCTAATTAAACAAGCGGAGGGAGAGGGAGAGGGAGAGAGAGAAAGTGAGAAAGGATGGAACAGAAAGGGTAATGGAGAGGTGGAGAGAGAGAAAGAGGTTGGAAGACAACAGAAAAAAAGGGCAGTAAAATAAAGGAGCGAGCAATTCAATGAGTAGATGACAAAGAGAAAAACATGCAAGTGTAGCTAAAGAAGCTACAGTGTGAAAGATAACAACAGATTAGATAGACAGAAACGAGGGAAGGAGGGAGGCTATTGGAAAAAGGGGTAGGGATGAACGGAGGGAGTTAAAACCTTGGCCTTGGGCTATATCAGATGTGCTGGCTCAGATTTGGGGGAGAGGTAGAGAGAGGGGGCAAGAATGCTGCCGCTAGCACTTTATCCCTTATAGACTTATAACATAGCAGGGCAAAGGCATACACAGACCTCCACTGCTGTACTAAGGAGATAAAAGAGACAGGATAGAGAGAGGGGGAGAGATGGAGGGAGAGAGAGAGAGAGAAGAAGAGAGAGAGAGGAGAGAGAGAGAGAGAGAGAGAGGGGGGGGGGGGGGAGTGATAGAGGGAGAAAGAGAGAGAGTGATAGAGATAGAGATAGTGAGAGTGTAACACCCTGGCTCTGGGACTCTATATGTTGAGCCAGGGTGTGTTCTTTCATTGTGGTGTATTTCTATGTTGGGAGTTCTAGGTTGTTTATTTCTATGTTGGCCTGAGTGACTCCCAATCAGAGGCAACGAGTGTCAGCTGTGGCTGGTTGTCTCTGATTGGGAGCCATATTTAAACTGTCTGTTTTTTCCCTTTGTGTTTGTGGGTTCTTGTTTCGTGTTGGTCTATGTTACCTAGGACGTTACGAGTCGTTTGTTGTTTTTGTTTACTGTCCGTGTTTATCGCTAATGATAATAAAGATGTTCGTTCATCACGCTGCGCCTTGGTCCTCCTCTCTTAACGACGATCGTGACAGAGAGAGGGGGAGAGATGGGGAGAGAGAGAGAGAGGGAGTGATAGAGGGAGAAAGAGAGAGAGTGATAGAGATATAAATAGTGTGAGAAGAGAGAGAGAGAGAGGAGAGAGAAGTCTGGATAACCATTCACTCAAGCTAAGGCATGACAAGTAAAGCCATTCTAGATGAGTGGACTCAGCATGCTGCTACAGTGGAGGGTGTTAATGACAGAATGAATCCTATCAAGTCACACTCTCTTTAGGATCAGCTCTTCATAACCAGGGTCTAGTCTCGACCATTGTGAGCGGTAGAAACTTAACACCCTTTAAGCTTAGGTGAACAGAATCAGCCAAATTAGTGGTTAATATTACAGTTCAGCAATGTGTGTGTGTGTAGTGTGTGTGTGTGTGTGTGTGCATGCATCTGTGTCTAAGCATTTTGTCCTTTTGCTGACCACCTATCTCACTAGTCTTACATTCAACCCAGGACAGTCTGTGAAGTGCCTTTAGCTGTGCTAGAGTTCTAGTGTACTAGGATCCATAGGGAACTGAGATGAGAACACAGTGGAAGTCTGCCAGGAAACAAACAGTAGAAAGTGATGGCAAAGCCAAGGGTTGGGGGGTAGAAACAAAAGGAAGAACACCCACACACAGACACAAATCACGTACACAGACAAGTAAACACACACACACCGACTTTTCATTCCTCTGGCTCTACACAGTAGCTTTTCCATCCATCCCTCGGTCGTGTGTGTGTGTGTGTGAGTGAGAGAGAGAGAGAGATGAGAGAGAGAGAGAGAGAGAGAGAGAGGAGTGAGAGAGAGAGAGAGAGAGAGAGAGAGAGAGAGAGAGAGAAAGTTGGCAGCAGTCCCAATCAGCACCCACATTCTCTCCCTCTGGCCAAACAGCAGAACGAATAGAGAGATACAGTTCCCTATAGAACACCACCAAACAAGAACAGCATGGAAGTGTGTGTGTGTGTGTGTGTGTGTGTGTGTGTGTGTGTGTGTGTGTGTGTGTTGTTTACTATATTTGCCATGGGTAGTAGTTGGGTGAGAGAGGTTGCATTGGTGAATAAATTAAAAGGAGAGTTTGGAACGGTGACGATGCTTTGGCATGTGGCAGTTGTGTGTGTATATGCGGTGCACGCGAGTGTGTGTGTGTACAGTACGTGTGTGTGCGGTGCGTGTCAGAGAGAGTCCAGGCTTCAGAGTATCTGCCCAGATGCTCGTGGCAGGGGGGTGACCTCAGCTCTGCCAGTCAGACAGCCTGGCCCTGTGGCACAAACACACAAACATACACACACACACATACGCCAGTGAAGGGCACACAAACTTCCAAAACACACATGCACTAGCATGCCAAGTCGTACTGACTAGAGGGCATTTAAACTTCCAGAACAGCTACTGAAAGTATGTGGACACCTGCTCGTCGAACATCTCATTCCAAAATCATAGGCATTAATATGGAGTTAGTCCCCCCTTTGCTGCTAGATATTGGAACATTTCTGCGGGGAATTGCTTCCATTCAGCCACGAGCAATAGTGAGGTCGGGCCACTGATGTTGGGTGATTAGGCGTGGCTCGCAGTCGGTGTTCCAATTCATCCCACAGGTGCTGGATGGGGTTGAGGGTCAGGGCTCTGTGCAGACCAGTCAAGTTCTTCCACACCGATCTCGACAAACCATTTCTGTATGGACCTCGCTTTGTGCATGGGGGCATTGTCATGCTGAAACAGGAAAGGGCCTTCCCCAAACTGTTGCCACAAAGTTGGAAGCACAGAATCGTCTAGAATGTCATTGTATGCTGTAGCGTTAAGATTTCCCTTCACTGGAACTATGGGGCCTGAAAAACAGCCCAGACCATTATTCCTCCTTCACCAAACTTTACAGTTGGCACTATGCATTCGGGCAGATAGCGTTCTCCTGACATCCGCCAAACCCAGATTCGTCCGTCGGACTGCCAGATGGTGAAGCGTGATTCATCACTCCAGAGAACGTGTTTCCACTGCTCCAGAGTCCACCACTCCAGACGATGCTTGGCATTGTACATGGTGATCCTAGGCTTGTGTGCGTCTGCTCGGCCATGGAAACCCATTTCATGAAGCTCCCAATAAACAGTTATTGTGCTGACATTGCTTCCAGAGGCAGTTTGGAACTCGGTAGTGAGTGTTGCAAACGAGGAAAGGAAAGGGAAAGGGGGATACCTAGTCAGTGGTTTTTACGCGCTTCAGCACTCAGCGGTCCTGTTCTGTGAGCTTGTGTGGCCTACCACTTCGCGTCTGAGCCATTGTTGCTCCCTAGACGTTTCCACTTCACAATAACAGCACTTAGAGTTGACCGGGGCTGCTCTAGCAGGGCAGACATTTTACGAAACTGACTTGGTTGTAAAAGTGGCATCCTATGACGGTGCCACGTTGAAAGTCACTGAGCTCTTCAGTACGGGCCATTCTACTACCAGTGTTGTCTATGGAGATTGCATGGCGGTGTGCTCGAGTTTTATACACCTGTCAGCAACGGGTTGTGGCTAAAATAGCCAAATCCACTCAACTTGAACGGGTGTCCATATACTTTTGCTCATGTAGTGTATCTTCCTCTTCTCTGTGACATTTTCCCCTGAATCATTCCACTGCTTATTTTAATCCAATGTATATTTCAACCTGCATAACTCAGCGTCTCCATTCTCAAGGCTGTAACATGATAACACTGTACTATACTATATGATGATAGTGCTGTAAGTGTTGCCTGAAGAACTCAATGCATCTCCTCAGTTATGCTGCATAAAAACAATATTTCAAAGTGCAGTTGTTCTCCTGTTCTGCATATATATTGAAACTGTACCCCAGGACGTATAAAACAAACACATAGATCACGCACACACACACACACACACACACACACACACATACACACGCACACACACACACACACACTCACATGCACGCACACGCACGCACACACACACTCACATACACACGCACACACACACACACTCACATGCACGCACACACACACAATGACATTAGCTGAGGTGGAGAAGTAATCTAAAGCCAATGTTGAGCCCTGTATATCAGGCAACACAGCAGAATGTAAAACCTTATCACTATAACATCATCACACATAATGAGATCAAAGAACACAATCCGTATATACAACTGTAATCTGTGTGTATGAGATAGAGAAGAGAGAGAGAGAGAGTCAGGGAGAGAAATTGAGAAAGAGAGAAAGAGAAATTGAGAAAAATAATATTGTCGTAAGAATAATGCGTCAGAGAATTAGTGAGAGAAAGAGTAGGTAGCTGTCGATGGTCATTTGCAGTCCCTCCCTTGTTAACCACTGACTGTACTGTTTAATGATGCCTGCTCTGTCCTTTAGTGTCATTGAGGGGACTGCTGGGGCCAATGATGTATAATAAACCCTGGATTGTTGATGCTGTGTATTGGCCATTGAGAGTCTTTGAAGCCACCGGTCGGCCATATTGGAATTCCCCAGTAGGAGCAGTCCTCCATAGAAATGAATGGAATTGTACAGTATTTCACTTCAATGTTTTAAGGACAAAATGTGTTGAAGCATTTTTGTTAATGTAGTGGGGGACAGTAACATTAGTAATCTCTAAAAATTATACTTTTAAGGAAAATGTTTTTATATTTATTTTAAAAGTTTGCATGAAGGTGTGTGTCATATAATAAACGTGGTATAAACTAATGTAGACATTAATAAATGCATTTCTATAGCTTCCAAAATATTATTTACAACGGTGAGGGCGCTGTGGAGGCGCCGTACCAAAATTGCACGGGTGGCTTCAACACCAGCGCCCCTATCAGTCATCTAGTGTATATATAAATCATTGGCTGGGGCCTTTAATGTCTACAGTACCCACCATCCAGACAGGTGATGCTGCTCTCAGCTGGACGTTTAATGGACCATGAACAGTCACAAATCATCATGCCAAAGCCAGTGGAGGATAAGCAGTCTTCCTCTCATTCCATTCTCTCAATGAGATTATATCATTATTCGCTTACAATCTGATCTCTCAATCTCATCTGGTCCTCTCTCTCTCTCATCTCTCACTCTCTCCTACTCTCATCCATCTCTCTCATCTCCTCTCTCTCTCTCTCTCCTCTCCTTCTCTCTCTCTCCTCTCTCTCATCACTCATCTCTCTCTCTCTCTCTCTCTCCTCTCTCTCTCTCTCTCTCTCTCTCTCTCTCTCTCTCTCTCTTCTGTGTCTCTCTCTTTGTCTCTCACCCCTCTAACAATATTCTCTCCATCCTCATTTTTGATTTTCAACTTTCAAACTTTAAGCTGTCTAAAATGCATCCACTACAAGTACAACCAAGCGTTTCTGAGAACTGTATGAGGGTGATGTACTGTACTGAACGTATAAGAGGAGCAGCAGCACTCACTATTGATACCATTGATCTTTTCATACAGTACTTGGCTTGGCAAGAGTGGATCCAGAGCTGCAATTCAGCCATATGGATTATGAGGACATAGTCCAGCACTTGGTTTTATATTGAGCGCTTAGCTTTGATACTTCAGTCATCTAGTGTATATATAAATCATTGGCTGGAGCTGAGCTGTCTACAGTACCATCATCCAGATCCCATGTGGCTCAGTTGGTAGAGCATGGCGCTTGCAATGCCAGGTTGTGGGTTCAATTCCCATGGGGGGACAGTAATGAACATGTATGCTCTCACTACTGTAAGTCGCTCTGGATAACAACACCTACTAAAAATGTTTTTTTTTTTTAAATAAGATAATAATACATATACCAGGGCCTGTAATTCATAAAATGTATCAGAGTAGAAGTGCTGATCTAGGATCATGTCCCACCTGTTCATGTAATCTTACTGATTGTGATCTAAAAGGCTAAACTGATCCTAAATCAGCACTCCAACGCTTAATACATACGGCCTCTTGTATTCTGTACAGAAACACAGTGACAGACCGATTGAAAAGTGTTCTCTTTTTCTCATACTATCACTTAGTGTATACTAATGGGTCCTATCAGGGCCAGAGGCAAGACGCTGCTCTCATTCATATACAGTGCCTTCGGAAAAGTATTCAGACCCCATTAACTTTTTACACATTTTGTTACGTTACAGCCTTAATCTAAAATTGATTACATTATTTTTTCCCCTCATCATCTACACACACAATACCCCATAATGACAAAGTGAAAAACAGTTTTTATTTGTTTTTTTGCACATTTAATTAAAAAGAAATTACTGAAATACCATATTTACATAAGTATCAGACCCATTGCTATGAGGACTCGAATTGAGCTCAGGTGCATCCAGTTTCCATTGATCATCCTTGAGATGTTTCTTCAACTTGATTGGAGTCCACCTGGGTAAATTCAATTGATTGGACATTATTTGGAAAGGCACACACCTGTCTATATAAGGTCCCACAGTTGACAAGTGCATGTCAGAGCAAAAAACAAACCATGAGGTCGAAGGAATTGTCCGTAGAGCTCCGAGACAGGATTGTGTCGAGGTACAGATCTGGGTACCAAAAAATGTCTGCAGCATTGAACGTCCCCAAGAACACAGTGGCCTCCATCATTCTTAAATGGAAGAAGTTTGGAACCACCAAGACTCTTCCTAGACCTGGCCGCCCGGCCAAACTGAGCAATCGGGGGAGAAGGGCCTTGGTCAGGGAGGTGACCAAGAACCCGATGGTCACTCTGACAGAGCTCCAGAGTTCCTCTGGAGAAACTTCCAGAAGGACAACCATTTCTGCAGCACTCCACCAATCAGGCCTTTATGGTAGAGTGGCCAGACGGAAGCCACTCCTCAGTAAAAGGCACATGACAGCCCGCTTGGAGTTTGCCAAAAGGCACCTAAAGGCAAGATTCTCTGGTCTGATGAAACCAAGATTGAACTCTTTGGCCTGAATGCCAAGCATCACGTCTGGAGGAAACCTAGCACCATCCCTATGGTGAAGCATGGTGGTGACAGCATCATGCTGTGGGGATGTTTTTCAGTGGCAGGGACTGGGAGACTAGTCAATATCGAGGGAAAGATGAATGGAGCAAAGTACAGAGAGATCCTTGATGAAATCCTGCTCCAGAGCGCTCAGGACCTCAGACTGGGGCGAAGGTTCACCTTTCCAACAGAACAACGACTCTAAGCACACAGCCAAGACAACGCAGGAGTGGCTTCGGGACAAGTCTCTGAATGTCTTGCGTGGCCCAGCCAGAGCCCGGACTTGGGACCTGATCGAACATCCCTGAAAACAGCTATGCAGCAACGCTCCCCATCCAACCTGACAGAGCTTGAGAGGATCTGCAGAGAAGAATGGGAGAAACTCCCCAAATACAGGTGTGCCAAGCTTGTAGCGTCATACCCAAGAAGACTCAAGGCTGTAATCGCTGCCAAAGGTGCTTCAACAAAGTACTGAGTAAAGGGTCTGAGTACTTATGTAAATGTAATATTTCCGTTTTTTATTTGCAAAAATTTATAAAAACCTGTTTTTGCTTTGTCATTATAGGGTATTGTGCATAGATTGATGAGGGGGAAAAAAAACAGTTTAATCCATTTTAGAATAAGGCTGTAACGTAACAAAATGTGGAAGAAGTCAAGGGGTCTGAATACTTTCCGAATGCACTGTATTAGTTACAGAGAGCTGCTGTTATCTCTCTCTCTCCCTCTCCCTCTCTCTCAATCTCCCTCACCCCAAGTCTCTCTCTCTCCAACCCTCATACTACTAACCTGCCAACCCTCATTTTTTTACACTTGCCATCTCTATCTCTCTCTCCCTTCATCTCATCTCCCTCCCTCCCTCCCTCCCTCCCTCCCACTCTTATCATCACCCCCATCCCTCCCTCCCACTCTCATCATCACCCCCATCCCTCCCTCCCACTCTTATCATCACCCCCATCCCTCCCTCCCACTCTCATCATCACCCCATCCCTCCCTCCCACTCTCATCATCACCCCATCCCTTCTGACACGGCTTATTAGTGAGGTCTGCATCACAGCACCCACATGACACATGCACACAGATGCGTTCGGACAACGCCATTATACAGTCAATAGAGTGCTGTACATACATTCTGAAGCACAGAATACAAATAGCTAGTCCCCTTCAGTATGACTTATATGTACACACTGCAGGCTGTGGTACTAGTAGAGGATTTAAATGTTTAACAATGCTCCATACATCACACGAAAGGCATGTGGCCGGCGATTTATCAAAGGAGATTAATGTTGAAATCCCTATGAAATCCCCATTGAGGAAATAACGTAAAGGCACTTATGGATCAATGAGTTAAACATACAGGGTGCTGTTTTCATATGACCAAGTACAATGCAGTACAGTGATTGTATAGTCAGATAAAGAAGGGATATACTGTATGGGCCAGGAGTTTTTCCTGACCACATAATATTTTCAAGGAAAACTCCTGCCCCTAGTTACAGTACACTCAAAAAAAGTTGCTCTCTAGAGCCTAAAAGGGTTTCTTCGGCTGTTCCCATAGGAGAACCCTTTGAAGAACCCTTTTTGGTTCCAGGTAAAACCCTTTTGGGTCCTAGGTTTCGGTCCTTTTGGTTTCAGGTAGTAACACTTTTGGGTTCCATGTAGAACCTTTTCCACAGAGGTTCTACACGGAACCCAAAAGGGTTCTACCTGGAACCAAAAAGGGTTATCCTAGGTGGAAGGCCAAAGAACCCTTTTGGAACCCTCTTTTCTAAGAGTGTATAGGGTATTGGACATTGTTGGTTGACTCCATTGTCCTCTGTTGGCAGTCCAATTCCATTGGATTGTGTTAGCTTTTGCCAAGCATTGAAATTCCACTACAGTTCTCCCTTTGGAATATACAGTATCTTATTCAGACATTGAAATAACAACGTGACATCTATCATGACAGAGAGTAATTACCATGTCACAGGAATGGCACAGTCTTGGTTGTCACATGTACAAACAGTGAATCTTCACTTTAAAGGACAGCTTGTCATAATGTTTTATCACATCACATTAGGATAGTGGAGGATGGCTACAATCTAGCCACTTGTAGTTTTAAAGTGTAATGAGTTACAGCTCAAAAGATGTAAGCCACACTTTAAAGACCCATAGTGACAGTGGTGTGTGGTATTGTTGGGACAGCACTCTGCTTATAAGTTGTAATACACTCTGCAGCACAGCATCAAACCACCAAAACCCCAGTGAGATCCTATTACAGTATCCCTCCCAGGTGAAAAGTAGAGGATTAAGGTATAAGTGTGGTAATATCTGTTTTGGATTAACACCCACACATAAACAAGGTTAAAACTACTGGGAACAATTATAGTGAAGTGCTGTGAAGAAATGTATCGCTGAATTGAATCCATCTCTCACAGTCAAAGACAAACTCAAAGACAATATTAATGAGTGGGGGAGAATATTTCAATATTATATGGCTGCCTTGAATGTAATAGAATTCCTCTCTTAAAAGAAGGGAAGGCTTTAACGTAGCATAATAAAACAGCCTTTAATTAAAGCAGTGATAGGGAATGAAGTGTCAACAGATACCAGCCCATTTCCTACAGCTAGCCTAACTCTACACACCCCTCATTAGATAAATCACAACACTACAAGCCA